>NC_137604.1:56834200-56846700 GCF_963280865.1 Gymnoscopelus braueri
TGGAACTGACCGCAGTGCTACTTTAAAGGACGACTTCACCCATTTTCAACCGATCTTCATATAATAGATCCTCACTAATGCTCCTGATAAAATTGTGTATTTTTTTTCCGACTCAGTCTGTGTCTCATAGGAGGGCTGTGGTCACTTCAGAAACCCGTCTACCAGTGACATCATCGTTAGGAAGGTATTTTTTTTTCTACGCGAGAACAATGGCTTCCATCATATCCTGCTAACTTTCCAGGAATAGCAAGTCTGCAGTTTCTATTAGCTTGGATTCCCCATCGATGATGTCACTGGTTAGACGGGTTTCTGAACTGCCCACAGTCCTCCTCTGAGACACAGACCGAGTAGACAAAAATGGTGCCATGTTATCATGAGCATTAGTGAGGACCAATTATATGAAGACAGGTTGAAAATGGGTGAAGTCATCCTTTAACTCTGAGAGTGTAAAAATGTGTGTGTGTGTGTGTGTGTGTGTGTGTGTGTGTGCGGTATACCTGAATGTTTACCAGCAGGTGTGATTTGATTCCGCCCCATAAAAGATAATATGTGATGGGTCTGCTATTCAAGGACAACACATCTGTTCGCCCCGTTTAACGACACATAAACAGAACTTCTGTCATGTCGCTTATGTCTTAATCTCTGCGATAACGACGTCCCCAGACATCGTTTCTTAACCCACGGTGCATGTCTGCCGCTGTGGCGGTGTGTGTGTGTCGCACACTCATGGAGCTGATGGAGCGCTCAAAGAGAGCAAAGGAGCGCAGAGGAGTTCAGTGCGGAGGTTTGGACTCGTCGACATCGACCTGCTGTTTCATAGCTGTCTCCTAACCCATTATAAGACCTGAAGCCGATTCTACAAATGTCTTCTAAATCCCAACAGTATTCTGATGACAAACGTATGTTTCTATATCAGTGGTGCTCAAACTTTTTCATGTCAAGGACCCCCAAAATGATATGTCTTTGGCCGCGGACCCCCCATCTCAAAATATTTCGTTCCAGGGACCCCCATGAAGCAAAGATTTGAGTTAAAAATGTTCGCTTTAAAAGAATATATATATTCAAAATGTGCACACATTTTCACGATAAAAAAAAAATAGCAGATCTACAAGCTCATAGCGCGGCACTCAGTGCCGCGCTATGAGCTTGTATATCTGCTATTTTTTGATTAGCCAAAGCGTAAAATAATGCTTTTTAGCTCAAATGAAAAAGTGACACAGATGCGTTCCAGGTCTTAATGGGTTAAGCGAGTCCACAGGCACATCGGGCGGTGAAGACGTTCTGAGGGTCAGACTGACAGCTGGCCAGACTGCACACAGTGTGGAAGCTACAGTATTACCGGCAGCAGCGATGTGCTGTCCTCGTAGACACATACCGGCTTTTTCTGGATCCTCCCACAATGTTTTGACTGCAGCTGCTATTCTGAAGCCACGGCACGACGAAGATGAGAGGTGTTTGTGATTGACGGGCAGGGGTGGGAAAAAGTACTCAAATTGTTTTATTTAAGTAAAAGTATCAATACTGCAATGTAGAAATACTTAAAAGTCTGGAATTCAAAATTGACTTGAGTAAAAGTACAAAAGTGTTGGTTTCAAAATGTACTTAACGTACCCATTAAGTACTTATTATGCAGAATGTTCAATTTCACAAGTTTTGAAACGAATAAAATGTATATAAATCATTTGAAAATAGCCGATCTACAAGCTCACAACGCGGCCAAAATGTATATAGGGCTGAAGTGGTTAATGTGCGTTTTGTAATAATAATCAAAATCTACAAAGTAACTAGAAACTAAAAATTTCAAATAATTTTTGTGAAGTAAAAGTACAATATTTGCGTCTGAGATGTAGTGAAAGTGGAGTAAAAGTAAAAGTACGGAAAATTGGAAATACTCCAGTAAAGTCAAAATACCTCAAAACTTAAGTAAAAAGTACAGTACTTGAGTAAAGTACAGTACACCACTGGTGACTGACAGGTGATGCAAGGATGATTCACTGCATCTCAACTGTTAACCAGTTGAAGCCTAGAATCCATATTCTTGGCTTACAACGTGACGCATTGAGAGCTTATAGATCGGCTATTTTTGGCGAAGAGATTTGGTTTAGATGGAACTCAAGTACTGATCTCTAAGACTAGAGGGTTTTAACTGGTTAAAGTGTGTGTGTGTGTGTGTGTGTGTGTGTGTGTGTTGTGTGTGTGTGTGTGTGTGTGTGTGTGTGTGTGTGTGTGTGTGTGTGTGTGTGTGTGTGAGAGAGAGTGTATGAAAATGCTGAAACTGCGCCTCATCCACTATAAGGTCCTGACATAATATCTGAGTTTTGGCCAATACATATCCTAACTCTGTACCTAACTGCATATAAAAGCATGACAGAGACACAGCGGTTAACGTGCGCTGCCTGCGTCAATATCATATTAATGCCTTAGCTTACTGTTTACAGAGACAAAGAGAATGCCATGAGTCTATGGATTAAATCAGCAACACATAGGCACGCTACTTAGGGAAAAAATGCTTGCGTCAGGGCATTCACAATACAGATTTTTGGTATTCGACTTCGAATACCTAAAAGTATTCAAATATCAGATTATTCACAGGTGAAATTTCATGTTTTCGATACGCAACACCCTTCTACGACGGACCATAGCATAACATGCTCTCGTTGGTTGAAATGAAACGAAGCGATCTAATTCATTCAGTTAATTTAACTTGGAGTAACTCAGAACATGATTGTTCAAGCCTATCCTACAACAACAACCACTTATGTCCACCCTTCGGTCGTTACAAGGCTAAGATGCGTTATGATTACGTACTCTAACAGCAGGCCATAATTACAAGATTAACTTCACTCCATCGCAAACCTTTTGTCTTTAATAACTCACTCTTGCAGCTTTGTTGGATAAGCATATTAAAATAAAGTTGAATAAGAAACATGACATCACCGCAAGAGCTACTGTAGTGTCCTACCAAACTGTGGATATACTCTGCAACAGGAGGGACTGCTACTGTACCCTGGATGTCACGACAAGTCCCCAATCTAACTCGTTAAACAAACTACATTAATAAACTCACCAATAGTAAGTAAAGTAAAGTATTTACACACTGTTGTTGTCACCATTGAGCGTAGAGACATTTTTTCTGCTTTAAAACAAAGTAAATCTTTCTGGCATGCTGCTGTTTCAGCGCTCCACCTACATTGAGTGACGGCACAACGCCACGTATGACATGATGTGACAACAATCAACCATGAATGGATTAGGAGAACTACCAACACCAGAGCTCACAGCTGCATGTCTGCTGTAGAAAAGCCACTGCAAAAACATTTAAAAAATAATAATATCAGTGAATAATAAACTTTGATGTACAGTGTCGAAAAGTAGATTTGATATTTGAATATTTGAATATTCAACTATTCTGTGAGACCCCTAGCATGCGTGTATGAAAATGCTGAAATAGCAGCATGAGCCTAATCCAATAAGGTCTGAGTTTTGGCCAATACATATCCCAAGTCTGTGCCAGTGACTCGCTTCATTAGTTCTTTTCTCTGTTGCTCTCTCCAAATCAACCCCTCTCTCTCTCTCTCTCTCTCTCTCTCTCTCTCTCTCTCTCTCTCTCTCTCTCTCTCTCTCTCTCTCTCTCTCTCTCTCTCTCTCTCTCTCTCTCTCTCTCTCTCTCTCTCTCTCTCTCTCTCTCTCTCTCTCTCTCTCTCTCTCTCTCTCTCTATCAAAGACAGAAAGGGGAGAAAAAAATCTCACTTATTCGACAGAACATCGAAAAAAGAAAGATTACATTTTGTAGAGATGGAGATTGACAGTTTGCGAACCCCCTGGCTTTAGATCCTGTAGAGAGTAGCTAATGGAGGAGAGGTGGAGGGAAAGGAAAAGCTGAACAGAGAGAACAAGAGAGAGAGTATGTATGTATGTACTGTATGTGGGCGTGTACCCAGGGATGCATTGGTCTTGGGACGCGGTAACACGCGGTGCAACCCCTTTTTTGAGCAGGGGCACGCGCACGCATCGATTTAAAACAACCCTTAATTCACACCTCAACAACGTTTACAAAGGCTCCCGACTGCCAGGTGTCACACCAGCATGAATTAACATAGGAATGAGCCTAGATCCATATCAATCGTCCATTGTGTGACCTGTAGTGTAGGTGTTAAGCGTGACGTCTTTAAAATAGCGTCCCACCACTAACAAAATCACAGATACAACACTGCGTGTGCCTGAGTCCGCGCACACACGTTCACGTGCAGTCGTGCACGTGTGTCAGCAATTGTCTCTTAAAGGAAGATCTTGGTTTTTGCCCTTTCAATATGATTCCTCCTGACCCATGTTAAGACTTAAACTCCACATAAGATACCGCCGGTCTCTATTTGACTCCATGCAAACTTCCATTTACAGACATAAGCATAATCCAGCCCTGTCTGCTTTCTGCAGCCAGGCTAATAGCGCCGCAGGCTATAATAACCAGCCTTGTTGAACAAAGTGTGAACAAAACACGCTATTCTAACAGCTTGTTCTTTTGTTGATGTTGCCATAATATAGTGACATAACATAGTGCCAACAAATATATAATATAGTGACAATAGTGACATAATACTGTATACATGCATGAAGTTAAAACCTGCCCTGAGTAGTGCACTGACGATTTTGTAACCCATTTTTTTCACCCAGTGCCAATTGTCTAAGCAATCCTGGGCACTACTCTCCCTCTGCCAGCCTAGGGAGAGCCCAGAACTGAGCTCATGCTTCCTTCAATGCATGAGGAGCTAGCAACTTAGCAAGCCGCTTCATATCACCTGACAGGGGGGAGTTTCCCCGGTAGGACGTAGCGCGTGGAAGGAACACTTTATTCCAACCAGTTCCTTTCCCCTCCATCAGGCGCCCAGGCTGACCAGAGGGAGGCAGTATAGAGACCAGGATTACTGCATGTTTTTGTGAGGGTACCTACCCTAGGGGACACGGGGAGAACAAGCAAACTCCACATAGAGAGGCCCTTTCAACAACCCTGATGAGGAGGAGAAAGGAGAGGAGAGAACACGCCCCCAGCGCCCACAGCATCCCCGGCGGGAATCGAACCCAGTGAAGCGACAGCGCTACCGACTACGCCACTGTGCCCCCACTCAAAATGAGGTCCTTGGCTTCTTTATTTGATACTGTTCTGTCTCTCCTCTCCTCTCCCTATAACAACTAAGGAGATCAAATAGATCAAATGTGGTTTTATGGCAATGGAAAGTGTATTGTAGTAAACACACACACGAGCACGCACGCGCGCGCGCACACACACACACACACACACACACACACACACACACACACACACACACACACACACACACACACACACACACACACACACACACACACACACACACACACACACACACACACACACACACACACACACACACTCCTGTTGACACACACACTCCTGTTGACACACAAACACTGAATGTTTATGGTGAAAGACTATTCTTACGACACACTTACTATTCCTTATAACACCCCGAGGAGCAATCCACACTGACAGCTGTAACAAGGTGCTCTGTGTGTGTGTGTGTGTGTGTGTGTGTGTGTGTGTGTGTGTGTGTGTGTGTGTGTGTGTGTGTGTGTGTGTGTGTGTGTGTGTGTGTGTGTGTGTTTGGATGCGTGACAATAGATGCCAAAGGATACAACCCCGTAAAGAGAATCTAATTAAAACTCTATATCCCCACAAGGTTCTCTCTCTCTCTCTCTCTCTCTCTCTCTCTCCCCCCTACGTAAACACAATGAACACTTCAACTGAACGATTGTTCAAAAGCTGACTTAATCCTCTCACCTTTGAGCTTCAGAGGAAGATAAAGAATATAGAAAGAGAGACATGAAAACAGAGATGTAGATTGTGATGCCAGTGAATGTTAGCTACAGTATATCACAAACACAACATGAAAAGATAAGACACCGCACGCAAATCATCAACCACACGCGCACGCACGCACGCACGCACGCACGCACGCACGCACGCACGCACGCACGCACGCACACACACACACACACACACACACACACACACACACACACACACACACACACACACACACACACACACACACACACACACACACACACACACACACACACACACACACACACACACACACACACACACACACACACACATTGCACTTGATCACACAAACGTTCACATGGCCCCATGCATCATTTACAGTATAAACAAGAGAGTTTTAAAGGTCAGTGCCAACAAAGGAAATGGTTACAAAGCATATTGACAGCTGTGTTCGTTTGACCCTGCTAAAAGTCCTTTTCCTGGAACAGGTGGAGTTGTATAAAACTCCCCTTCCTCAGTGTATTTTCACAGAAGGATTTGTCAATAAGCAGGCTACTATAGGCCTGGATGCTTGTGATTTTGTCCACAATTCCAAAATTCAATATACTTCTCCATACACAAGCTCATGGCGAGCCACTTCGTGCCGCACTACAAGCTTGTAGATCTGCTATTTCTTTTTAAACCGTGACAATTCATGCACATTATTGAATATATATATTCTTTTAAAGCAAACATTGTTAACCTTGTTTGTTCTTTGCTTCTGGGGTGGGGGGGGTCCCTGGAACAAAATATTCTGAGATGGGACGGTTGGCAGCCAGATACATATACATTTCGGGGGCCTTGATATAAAAAAGTTTGAGCACCACTGATATAGCAACATACGTTTTTCAGAAAACTGTTAGGATTTAGGAAGACATTTTTACAATCGGCCTCAGGTCTTAATGGGTTAATACCCAATTAATCTCAATCTCTGTGAGGTTTAATAAAATCCTTAAATGAGAAATAATGAGAACCAAGAAGTAGCTTGTTAGCAATTAATTCCTTATACATGCTGAGCCTGCAAGTAGTTATGATCAGGAGGACACATGTATCACTTTTGATTGAGCTGTCATCTTCGTTATTTCTACCCGTGAGGTTAAATAATGAGCATGTTTGCACGGAAGACACATTAATACACGTGAATGTCTTTACGCATCAGATGATCCCTCTAAGCTTTTTAAATGCACAGGGAAATGTGCCCTGACACTGTAATCTACACAGGGAACCAGGCAGGCTTAAAAGGGGAAGCATGTGTGCATTCATAATTAAGCATTATTTTCTCAGTATTCCAAGGCCCCCGAAAATGTGCGTTTAATTGCGAACGCGGAAGAGGCGCCTCCGACCAAGTGGAGCTTACTATGTAACTCTGCCTGGGTTGTGTGTGTGCGTCTCTGTGTTCACGCTCTCATTGGCTGCATGCACCCATGTGACTCACGCTCTCATTGCCTGCCTGCCCCTGGGTGACATGACTCACATGCGTGCACTGCCTGTAAGCAGCCACCCGAGTGCGCCAGAGTGCAGGAATTTAGACAATGCTCTGACACACACACACACACACACACACACACACTGTCAATGTTCTCTCTCCATCACGGTGAAATAACACGGATTACAAGTCCGTAAATACACAATATTTTCGAGCTGCGTTCGCTTCCAGCGTTCGCGCGTCTTACTTGTGTATGTAATGCATCTTAGTTACCTAGAAGTTATCATTACTATTACAATTATTAGGGAACCAACAGTATAAGTCCTAGAGAGAACACGAAGTCACTCTTACAGAGCCAGAAGTAAGACCAAAACTGAAGCGACCCCCGTTATATATTCCTTGGTCTACTGGGAATGCGCGTGCAATGTTTCACACCAATCGGCACATAACAATGGTGCCGGAGATGAGCTGCTCACAGACAGACGCATACACGGACGCGCACACGGACGCGCACACACACACACACACACACACACACACACACACACACACACACACACACACACACACACACACACACACACACACACACACACACACACACACACACACACACACACACACACACACACACACACACACACACACACACACACACACACACACACACACACACGCGCGCGAACGGCCGGCCGGCCTGGAGCAAAAACATCTTTCCGGCTTTGCAATGACGTGTTCTGCTCTTTTATGCACTCTCTCACTTTTACAGTATTATTATTGTTATTACGCTGCTGCATCGTCTGAAGGAAAACTAAAATAAGTTTTACTCTCATGTACCTGTACACAATATGTAACAATAAAGCACAACCTTGAACCCTGAACCTTGAACTATCCTACAGTCAATGTTCTGGGTCGGGTATTGACAATGGAGAAACAAACACAACTTCAGTTTCAGCAGCATCAACTCTAAACACCTTCCAGTGAGAGAGATGGTTTGTGAAAGATCACAAGCCCACAAGAAAATAAAATGATTGTAAAGACAAGCTTCAAAAAGAGTCAACAATTATGATCGATTACATCTCATTTTTTTCAGGAGACCCTTGGCGATGTCATAGAAATAATGAAAACAATGTTAACTATTTAATACTGTGAATGAATTCTACCAATTTACTAACATTTTATAAATACATAAGGTTAATACTGTTGGTTGACTGTTCACTCTACAAGTGTCATTACGTGCTTTATTTAAAATGCTGTCTAAATAAAAAACTTTGCATCTGTGAACAACATAGTAAGTTCACGTAAATAACATAATTAGTACAGACCCAAAGAAATAAGTAGTGCTTTTTACACACACACACACACACACACACACACACACACACACACACACACACACACACACACACACACACACACACACACACACACACAAAAGTTTTGCCTTCTTGGATACTAGTGGAGTGTAGAGAGTTAGGAAGAAGTTATATGGCTGCTTATATGGCTGCTTATATCTAACCTTTATATTTTACCATCACTTAATACTTCTACAATACAATATGATATTTGACAGCTTGTAAGAGCCTACATGTCTCCACTAGGCCTAATAGCTGTTGTTTTGGTACAGCCTATCTTGTTATGGTTCAGTTTGTCCTTGAAGCAGCTACAGTATAACTATGATCTCTGCCCTCGATCTGCACGAGGCAGAACTACCGTACCACTGACATGAGTGTTAATGTACTTAACCACCACCACCACCTAGAATATTGTCTCGACTCCTATGTGCCTCATCGATTACTGATTGATCCAGAATATCACGACAAGAGACAAGAAACCGAGGTCAGAGAGAAGAGAGACTTGCGAGACAAGATGAACCACCACCAGGCATCATCACCAGAAGTCAGTGTTTTAGTGAAAGAGGAGTTCCAGAGGGTTTAGGGTGTGTTACAGTACCTGAGATGCTCAGGTAGACAGAGGGACTGGTCTTGTTCTCCCCCGTCAGTTCGTTCACCGCCTCCACGTAGTAACGGCCCGCGTCCGCCGTCGTGCTCGCCATCACAACCAGCTGATTGTCCAAGGTGATCGCCCTGTGCACGGGACACAAAACCACAAACACACACACAGAGAGAGAGAAAGAAAGAGGGGATTACACATCGGGACAACAAAGACATAAAAACAACACTATAGCATTCTTGTGCCGTTGTCTTCTCTCAGATGGGTGCTCTCTCTCCCTAATTAACCCATTAAGACCGGGAACGCATCTGTGTAACCACTTTAACCATTATCTTATACTTTGGCTATTCAAAAATAGCAGATATACAAGCATGTAGATCTGCTATTTTTTTTATATCGTGAAAATGTGTGCAAATCTTTGAATATATATATATATATGTATTTTAAAGAGAATATTTTTAATTCAAAACTTTGCTTCTGGGGGGGTCCCTGGAACAAAATATTTTCAGATGGGGGTCCGTGGCTGAATACATATCTTTTTGTGGGTCCTTAACATGAAAAAGTTTGAGAACCACTGATATTATAGCACATTTTCACGACTTTTCAAACATAGCAGATCCACAAGCTCATAGTAGCACGGCGCTCTACGAGCTTGTAGAGCTGCTATTTTTGAATAGCCAAAGAAATCTTAAAATGACACATAGATACGTTCCCGGTCTTAATGCGTTAAAGCTCAGAGAAGCGAGGAGCGTTTGTTATGAAGCTCATTGTTTAGCATGCATAAGATGGGGGGAAAAAGGGACACGTCGAGAGGAAAGAGGATTCAGAGAGCTTAAACAAATCTCTCTGGCTGTCTGGGATTGATACGGGGCTCATTTCTTTGCGGTCACTTGTTCTCTTGGCCATTGTCCCCCCTCTCTCTCTCTCCCATACGTTTGTGTTCTGCTGTTCTCTGTTGTTTTGGCTCATGACATTGATCCATGTCATCACCATTTTCCCTATGTGTGTGTGTGTGCCGTCAGAAATTAAAATGCCACAGGAATGTTTGTGATAGTCCACAGGCGTGAGAAGCAATCAGTGGTGTAAAGTAACTAAGTTCATTCACTGAAGTACTGTACTTAAGTAGACTTTTGAGGAATTTTTACTTTATTTTTTACTTTATTGGAGTATTTAATATTGAACTTTTACTCCACTACAATTATTTGACAACTTTAGTTACTAGTTACTTTGCGGATATAAATCATTATATTATGAAACATACATTAACCACTTTAGCCCTATTTTATGCATAGGCTATTTGAAAATAGCCGATCTACAAGCTCGCGTTGTGAGCTTGTAGATCTGCCATTTTCAAACATTTTTGTACTTTTACTTTTGGTACTTTAAGTACATTTTGATGCCAATACTCTTGTACTTTTACTCAAGTAACGTTTTGAACACAGGCCTTTTACTTGTAACAGAGTATTTCTACACACTGGTATTGCTACTTTTACTTAAGTAAAACATCTGAGTACTTTTTCCACCAATGGTGGTGATCAGAATGAACACACTGAGGTACAAAAACAAACTCCCCACAAAAAAAGAAAATCGCTACAGTCACACAGCAGTGGAAGCGGTCAAACTGGGGTGAAAAAGTCAGGGCGGGTGAGCTGTGAGGACAGGAAGTCTATTCCTAGAAAGTCACATTTCCATGGGATTCAACCTGAATAATGTCTCTGACCCCCAAGATGCAGACAGCCAGGCAGTAAACCTGACTTGATGTTTCTGTGCCTCTCTGGTGCTTCTGTTCCAGTGTGAATGGAACTCAACAGAACTACACTGGAATCAATACAGCCACAGGGGGAATAAAGCAAATTGAACCGAGACTGCTTTAGTCTCTTAGTGAGCGTCAATGTGAGCGTCACGTGGCTTTGTCTGCAGTAGTGTGTGTGTGTGTGTGTGTGTGTGTGTGTGTGTGTGTGTGTGTGTGTGTGTGTGTGTGTGTGTGTGTGTGTGTGTGTGTGTGTGTGTTATGGCTGTTGGTAAACAATCAAGCCTTGACTTATCTTCACAACTCAATCAGAGACGACGCGCCTTTGGTACCTGAACTTTTTAGGAACAACTCACGGCCAAAGCACTGGTCCACTTCTCTCCCAACTTGCTACAAAAATACTTCTACTTTATTTTCCACCTTCACATGTGTCTCCTTTTCTAATAATCATAAAGTGCTATATATTTCAGCTCACAATTTACTTCTGGATGGTCCGTTTTAACAGCCAATCATCTGCGACGAAAAGTGAGCACCACCACAGTCATTATGCCTTGCAGAAAACGGACTTCACAACACACAGGGACAGAGGAAGAGGGGAGCACAGGACACTCAGCGTTGCCATGTCCTCTGATTATAAGCGAATTTGTCTTACTTTTCACCACAGTGTTGCCATGTCCGGAAGTTATAAGCGACTTCGCCCTACTTTCACACAATACTCTCGCTCACACTGGAAGGTGGATCTGCGATGCGAAGTGTACGACGCGTCACGTTAGATGTTCGGGCCGCTGCGTATTATCAATTGGGGGGAATGCACAATCTATTGTAAAATACATATTCAATTAGTGGCTGGGGATTAAGTGGTTAAGGGCTCCACAAGTGTCACGCACTAGAATTTTACATTCCACACATGATGCAAACATTATAACATATATCTATTTGACTAAAACTAAAGAAAGGCAATAAATAAAAGGAAATGAATGAGGTGTGAATAAGTAGTGTGTCATGTATGCAGTGTGTGAATGTGTGGACTGTACTGTGTGTGTGTTAGGACCTGCCTCTGGAGAGGATATAGAGGAACTGAAGTTTTAAGGAGAGGACCTTATATACTCCCCCAAACCCATAACCCCAGGTGTACCAATTTGGCTTGACGGCCTGCTCCACTCTGGCAATCACCAAGGGTGCCGGCTAGCCAACAGTGAGGCAGAGGGGCAGGGCCGTCACAACAAGTCTGAAATACTTCCATATGACGGTGACATCATTGACGTATCCTTTTTTTTTCCCCTAGCCTTTTGCCAAACAGCCTGCTGAAATAGCTGAAATACTAGCGTGATTGATACACCCGTACGGTAGGTTACATGAGTCATTATTTCACTGTTTGACAACGTTCAAGCAGAACTATCCAGGTAAAATAATGGGCCACTCTGCCATAGTTCATAGCTGTCGACCTGTCCACAGTCAGTCAAACATGAAATAAATAAAATGTTCTTGACAATCGGACGCCAGTGCCC
>NC_137604.1:56851700-56856700 GCF_963280865.1 Gymnoscopelus braueri
TCCAGAAGTGTTGTGTTGGGCGGACACGGTCGCCTCGGAAAACAAGGAAGTGTTGATCAAATAGAATTAATTTTCGGTTATTGCATCGTCTATTGCACGCTTCAAATGTTTTCAAAAACATTCTTGAGAGCAACGTTTAGTTGTAAATGACATTGTGTGTTTGTTTACATGGCTGTCATGTTGGATACAGCATACAATCAGCCAGCACAGATTGATATGAGCAGGTGCTCTGAGTCTTTGATTAGACAGCGGTCTTTTATAGAGCTCATCGATCATTATCAAGAAATAACACACCACTGAATTCAGAGATTGATATGGATCTCCTCAGGTGTATGCTACATACAGTTGCCACCTGGTGGTTGACCGCTCACTCTACAAGCGTCATTACGTGGTTTATTTAAAATTCAACTAAACAATTTCAACAAAGCCCACCCCCAATGTCTAAATAACAAACTTTGCCTCTGTGAACAACATAGTAAGTACATGTAGTAGCTTTTTACACGTATACACACACACACACACACACACGCATGCACGCACGCAGGCACACTCAGGTTCATGTATCCTAACTTTTCATGTGGATGTCGTTCTTCGTGTTGGGATATGACGGCATGGAGCTAACCAGGATGAAATAGGGAATTCATCACTATAAAATGTGGCATCGTGGGTGGAATTGCTAAACGTCTCTGACAGCCACAGTGGGTAGAGTACACATTTTTCCAGTCAGTGTGTCCTGTTTGTACATGTTGTGCAAACAGGACAGAATGGCCCTAATGGAAAACAACCTTGAAACAACACCCTTTAAATTTGTCATTTTCAGTAAATTGTTTGTAATGATACGTTTTTGATAGGGATTAATTAGCCTGAGTGATTCAGCTAAGATTGGCAATTGGATGGATGCCCGTAGATCATAATTATTTGACAAGGACCGTTTCAATCATTCACCATTGTTGTTGCTGTATTTAAATCAGGATGCAGCTGAGCTGTCGTTTGTGTTCTCTTCTTCTAGGTTCCATTTAAAATAAACATGTTGTGGACATTTTCAAAAGTCAAATTTATTAGCTTATTATATAATCAAATGGCAAAGCCATTAGTGGAATATGACTGTTCCTATGTTTCTTCCATCTGATCCAGATCCAGGCAACACGTAAAGAATATGTATAAGTATATAAGTATATATACATTTCTAAACTGATATGTTCGTCCTTTGTTTAAAGGACGAACTAACTCACACATAAACCCAGAACACGTATTGAACACGGCAGCACGTTCCCAATGAATCAGCAACAGATCAGGAACGCTTGTCTGTGTTAAATTCGGCACAAGCTGTTCGAAACCCTGATTAGAAAGGTTGTTTCACAACCATTCTTTGATTTTACCACGCCGTCTTTACTAAAGACATTACTATGTAGAAACTCTGGACTACCTTTACATTTTTGATACAACCTTCAGAAATGGGTCGTCCAGCCGCCCAATTCAGAACAGCATCAGGACATGACATCTGGCGGACATGAAACCGCGGACGTCGTGGACTAAGTAATATCTTTGTTTGTCAGTGAAGTGGTGCAGTTGATGCGACAACGCTAAGTTATATTATAAACTTGTAAATAGTCCTATCAGTGCTAAACCAAACGTGAACAACTCTGTATATACGTATATCCGTCATTCATTCATCCATCCATTCATATCATTGTTGTAGTTTCCAGGCGCAAACATCAGTTGGCATGCATGAATTAAGCTGTGACATCATCGAGTCTCCAAATCTCCGTTTTACATGTCTACACCGTTCCAGCTGAAACCATTTTATATTTTTTAATCTTCTCTTTTTTATCTGTTTAAAAAAAACACTCAGTTTTACACTCAGTTTCCGTGTGGATGAAACATACAGGAAAATGGGTGTTTAGAAAAATATCCATATACGTACGCCCAAGGGTTGCTGCTACTCTGGTGGGAGAGACTGTCAATATCCATTAAGCTTTAGTGGTAAAATTCAAGCCTCCGTCAGGAGATATTCAATGTTGACACTCCACAGTAATATACTTTAGCATGTTATAGGTCGTTTCATTCATTGTGAAGTAAAGAGGAAAATAAATATTGTAAGCATTCTTATTCACCTTCAGTTGGTAATTTTAAATAAGGACGCGAAGAGCTGTGTTGAATTGAGATGAAATGAGCTGGAAAAACATTTAGGTGAAAATAAAATACCTTGAATAGTTCAAGAATCTATGTCTGGTTCAATCCACATCACGGCCAAATACTGTACCTTCAGATCAACATAAATGGAAAATATTCGTATTCACATGTATTAAAGGAAAGAGTCAGGCCCAACACACACACACACACACACACACACACACACACACACACACACACACACACACACACACACACACACACACACACACACACACACACACACACACACACACACACACACACACACACACAGTGTTTATTCTGAGCAGGCTCCATCAATCAAGGGACACAAGTAGAATTTAAGCAGTTGAAAGGTGTCATGTTAGCATTAACTGTACATTTCTAACTCGAATGTATGGATTTGTGTGTGTGCGTGTGTGTGTGTGTGTGTGTGTGTGTGTGTGTGTGTGTGTGTGTGTGTGTGTGTGTGTGTGTGTGTGCGCGTGTGCGTGTGTGTGCGTGTGCGTGCGTGTGCGTGCGCGTGCGTGTGTGTGCGTGTGCATGTGTGTTTGTGTGTGTTAGAGAGAGAGAGAGGGGGAAAATGGTGAAGGTGGGTAAGGGACTAAGGGTGAACAGTAATGTATTTGTCAGAGGGAGTCTGTAACGGTGGTTTCACACACAGAGACAGCCTTTTCCTCCCTTCCTGCCCTGCTCACCATGTCACTGTGGGAGCTGTGATTAACACAGGAGCTAAATCACAGGTTTGAATCCTCAATCACCTTAATAGTTCTTTCATACGGCGAAATGGACGAGGGAGACAGAGTGAGGCTAAGAGTTTTCAGTGGGAGCGACGGGAGTCTTGGCGAGCTTCCGCTACCTCCCCCCCAAACACACACACACACACACACGCTAACACGCACGCATGGTGTAAAGTAACTAAGTACATGTGGAGTAAAGGAGTGTAAAACCCTACTCACTTTCAAAACTGCCCTAAAGAAACACCTCCAGGAGGCTGCAATTCGAAAATGGCCTCTGTCTAAGTCTTAACCTACCCCCCCCCCCCCACCCCGAACTCTTCCTCTTTTTTCTCTTGTACATATCTTTTATTTTTCATACCAAGTAACCTGTAAGCTGATTGTATGACGTTCTGTATAGTAGTGTGTGTATATCTGTCTGTCTCTTATATGTCATCATGCTTTGTGTGCGTGGGGATCTCATTTTAAACAAGCTTAGTGCTTTATGAGTTATCCAGTTTAGTAGACCTTGTATTGTGAATATGTACTTCCATGTACTGTTCTCATGTCTTTACTTTACTTTACTTTACTAAATAAAGTACACCAATCAATCAATCAATCAATCAATCAATCAATCAATCAATCAATCAATCAATCAATCAATCAATCAATCAATCACATGTACTCAAGTACTGTACAATTTTGAGGTATTTTTTACTTTACTGGAGTATTTCTAATTTTCTGTACTTTTACTTCTACTCCACTACATCTCAGAGGCAAATATTGTACTTTTACTCCACTACAATTATTTGCAGGCAGGCAGGAGGGTAAGTAAGTATACACTAAAGCATATACTGTACACACACACACGCACTCACTCACTCACACTGTGTGTGTGTGTGTGTGTGTGTGTGTGTGTGTGCGTGCGTGCGTGCGTGCGTGCGTGCGTGCGTGCGTGCGTGCGTGCGTGCGTGCGTGCGTGCGTGCGTGCGTGCGTGCGTGCGTGCGTGCGTGCGTGCGTGCGTGCGTGCGTGCGTGCACACACACGCACGCGAGCATGCAGGATGGAGTGTGTGTGGGTTTAATGTCCCTTGGCATGGCCAGGGGGACAAACAGAGAGGGGATCCAACCAACACTGTGCAATCCTAGAGTGTCAACTGAACTCAGAAAGTGTAAAAATGGTTCATT
The DNA here is from genome assembly GCF_963280865.1 of Gymnoscopelus braueri. Lineage (NCBI taxonomy): Eukaryota > Metazoa > Chordata > Actinopteri > Myctophiformes > Myctophidae > Gymnoscopelus > Gymnoscopelus braueri. Next base: position 56,855,759 of record NC_137604.1, read on the forward strand.
TCATCCTCTCTGGGTGAAATGAAGACTCAGGGTTTTGCAGTGAATGGTACAGCGGTGGGAAAAAGCATGTCAAGGCTAAAAGGTGAGTGGATGGAGGAAGAGAAGAGAGGAATGGAGGGATGAGGTCAGACCCTGAGCAAACATGGAAGGAAGACTATTTGATATTTGTTCAACTACTGTACATCTCTCTTGACACACTTCCTGTCTGCTCCGTCTCTCTCTCTCTCTCTCTCTCTCTCTCTCTCTCTCGCGCGCTCCCTCTCTCTCTATCTCTCTCTCCACACTGATACACATAGCAGTGGTGGAAAAAGTACTCACATGTTTTACTTAAGTAAAAGTATCAATACTGCAATGTAGAAATTAGGTAAAAATAAGGTATTGAAAATGTACTTGAGTAAAAGTCCAAAAGTATTGGTATCAAAATGTACTTAAAGTACCAAAACTAAATGGGACATTGTGCAGAATGTCCCATTTCACAAGTTAAAAAATGTTGAAAATAGCAGATCTAGAAGCTCACAATGTGTTGCATAGTGACACATTGTGAGCTTGTAGATCCGATCGGCTATTTTCAAATGGCCGAAATATATATAGGGCTGAAGTGGTTACTGTATGTTTTGTGATAATAATCTAAATCTACAAAAAAGCTGTCAAATAATTGTAGTGGAGTAAAAGTACAATACTTGCCTCTGAGATGTAGTGGAGTAGAAGTAAAAGTACTGCAAATGGGAAATGCTCCAGTAAAGTAAAAAATCCTCAAAAGTGTACTTAAGTACTGTACTTAAGTAAATGTACTTAGTTACTTTACTCCACTGACACACAGTGGAACAATATGATGTATGGCTGCTGAAAAGGGGTCGTTGCAGGTAACGTACAAAAAACACATTCCGATAACGCGCAGCAAGTTTTGTTTGTGCATGTGGTCGCGTTTGTGCACACGTGCGT
>NC_137604.1:56864200-56899200 GCF_963280865.1 Gymnoscopelus braueri
CACACACACACACACACACACACACACACACACACACACACACACACACACACACACACACACACACACACACACACACACACACACACACACACACACACACACACACACACACACTTACTTATGTGGACACGTACACATACTGTACACGCACAAGTTAATGAGTTTTTACTCAGAGAAGAGGAGATTAAATATAAATTAAATGACAATTTCATCATTTAAAATACAAATAATATTTACCTGACCTTGCCTGCTCGGTGCATTAGCCCCATTGGTTGAGCAGTTAAGCTAATTCAATTTTATATTATTTTTCTAATTTTACTATTACTATTACAGTCGCCATGGTGTCCTTAAGAGACAGGCCACCACACAGGGTCTGTTACTGTACCACATGACTGTACACTCACACAGCTGTTATAATCTGCTACCTTTGATTGCCTCATTTTGATTGATTGACTGATTGATTGAATACTTCATTGGTCAAAAATGTTTAAAGCATGGGCCTGGGCCTTAGCATGGCGGTCCAGGCACCCTAGGCTGCAATGCCAGCCTGATGGCGTGTCGCGGGTTCGACTCCCGGTGCCGACAACCTTTGCTGCGTGTCACCCCCCCCCCCCCCCCCATCTCTCTCCCCATTTCATGTCAGCCAATTTTCATGTCAGCCTATCTACATAAAGGCATAAAAAGCCCCCAAAAAATCTTCACAAAATACAAAAAATGTATACAGCATGGAGGTACAGTAAGACATTTAGGCTAAACGGATGACACAAAAAAGTCCTGTGGACCTTATGTGTTGTGGAGTGTCGCTAGGCAACCGCCTGTCAGGTAAGCACCTCAACGGGGAGAGTCAGGGCGGCAGAGACGGTCCGTGGCCAGCCAGGCCCCGCCCCCAGCTGGGCTGCGTCCTCGACGCGCGCTACCTGCCAATCTATCTGTGGAATCAACCTGAAGTGAGCGCACCTGCGTTGCCCAGCTGGGGAGCGCCCAGACAGACCAAAAGCACCGTCTCTGTCTCAGTGTGTCCTGACTCTCCACGTTGACCAGACAGGTGCACAGGCGGTAAGCGAACCTCCACTTATTCTCCTCCTCATTCCTTGGTGTTACAGTATATATGTCGGAGACTAATTACAGTGTTTCTGTTCTAGGCAACCTAGGACCTGATGCGTAACTAAACCGTTCATGGACTGGAACCCCACGCAGAGGGCGTGAGGGAGAAACGCATGGACAATTACTGACACAGAGCCCCGAAGGGGTGAAAAGTTAGTTTTGTTTGATTTATGATTTGAAACGTACGGCACCAGGGGTTTCCCCCCTGTGGACGTGCCATATTTACCAATAAAACGCCCTGTGAGGCCTTCGCAAATACTGTCTCCGAGTGTTGGTTTGGTTCAGTCTTCACAGTGTACATATCTGTAATTTTTTCGCTGGTCTTTCACCAGTATGAAAGTACATGTACTTATTTATCTGCATTGTTTTCTGCACTTTCTTTTGTTTTGTTTTGTGTGAAGTTTTATTTTGTTGTTTTCTTTGTAAAGCACTTTGTAACCCAGTTTTGAAAGGTGCTATATGAATGAAGTGTTTTACTCCCACTGTTGTTTACCATGCAACTTATGTATATACTGTATCATGCACCTTATGCATATTTCACACTGCCATGTTGATATCTGATCCGTTTTTCTGTCTTTAAACCTTTCTTGAAACTGCAATGAAAAAACTAAAAACTGCTTTCTTTCCTGTTAAGTGTCTCATTATCTATCTATTATCTTGACTATGAACATTATGTAAGCTGTCAGAGCCACCAGCTAAATATGTTGTTTACACTTTTAGGAAACTGTTCTGCTCAGCTATGTTTTTTGTGATGGTGCCATTTAATTTGCTGTTCAGATTACAATAATAGCTTGCTTCGTGATCCAGTATAGTTATCATCACACACAGAGTAAACAACATTTTTTTTTTTCACTCTCAAATAAACAAGTCGTGCGTGCGTGCGTGCGTGCGTGCGTGCGTGCGTGCGTGCGTGCGTGCGTGCGTGCGTGCGTGCGTGCGTGCGTGCGTGCGTGCGTGCGTGCGAAATTAAGTTCAGGTGCATCCAGTTTTCCTGAAAACACACATTAAAGCTTAAATGAAGTCCACCTTTTCAACTACTGTACACTGATTCTGATAGTTTCAGACAAACATAGGCTGTTCCCTATAGCTAAGTTGAGTTAAAGTGCAATATTTGCCTTTGGGATGTAGTAGAGTAGAAGTAAAAGTATTGAAAATTGGAAATACTCCAGGTAAAGTAAAAGTATCTCAAAATTGTACTTAAGTACAGTACTTGAGTGCATGTACTTGGTTACTTTCCACCACTAAAATGAGATTATGATTTCACAAAAATATTCTGGGATGTACTTCCTTGGCCAACTGGCAGCAGCGTGCATCATGAGAAATGTAGTGCTGATGGCTCCAGTGGTGTGTGGGATTAGCCTCGGACACACAGACAGAAGTTTAGAACACACTGGATGGGTGGTGATCATAACTGGATAGGCTATTGTCCAAATCGGCACCTCATATAACAGTATCTGACAGCAAGGCCACAGACAGAGTAGAGTGGGGAGGAGACAGACACAGAGAGAGCGAGAGAGACAGAGGAAGAGAGACAGATTGAGAGAGACAGAGCCAGAGCCAGAGCCAGAGCCAGAGCCAGAGCCAGAGCCAGAGCCAGAGCCAGAGCCAGAGCCAGAGCCAGAGCCACAGACACAGACACAGACACAGACACAGACACAGACCGAGAGCCAGAGCCAGAGCCAGAGAGCCAGAGAGCCAGAGACAGAGACAGACAGAGAGAAAGGCAGTGCTGTAAAGTAACTATGTACATTTACTCAAGTACTGTACTTAAGTACAATGTTGAGGTATTTTTACTTTACTGGAGTATTTCCAATTTTCAGTGCTTTTACTTTTACTCCACTACATCTCAGAGGCAAATATTGTACTTTTACTCCACTACAATTATTTGAAAACTTTAGTTACTAGTTACTTTGTAGATTTTCTTTTTTATTACAAAACATACAATAACCACTTCAGCCCTAAATACATTTCGGCCATTTAAAATAGCCGAACTACAAGCTCACAATGCGTTGTGAGCTTGTAGATCTGCTATTTTCAAAAGATTTTTATACATCCTATACATTAGAAAGTGTGTGAAATGGGACATTCTGCATAATGAGTACTTTCTACTTTTGGTACTTTAAGAGTTTAAGTACATGTTGATATCAATACTTTTGTACTTTTTCTCAAGTACATTTTGAATTCCGGACTTTTACTTCAGTATTGATACTTTTACTTAAAGGAGGAGTTCACCCAAACAATGACTTATTTTCTATCAATTGCACCCTATGAAGCCTTGAATCCATGGATTATTTTTAGTTTTTGTCGCATTCTTAAGCCAATAATTTGATTCCCGTCTCCTACCGGCTAATGTATCCGGTAGGAGACACAGAGTAGATTATTTGTGTCTCCTACCGGAAATACACACGGTCATCAAATTATTGTCTTAGGAATGCCACAAAAACAAAAATAAATCCATGAAATCAAGGCTTCATGGGGTGTGTAATTGATAGAAAATAAGATTTTTTTGGGGTGAACTCATCCTTTAAGTAAAAAAATGGGAATACTTTTTCCACCACTCTAGACAGGTAGACAGAGGGAGAGAGAGAGATAGTGAGAGAGAGAGAGATGAATGAAATAGATAGCAAGATAGAGAGGCAGACAGAAATGAAGAGCGAGCGTTCATCCGGTGAGGAAAATGTTCATGCAATGTGTTATTTTCCACCATATTAACAGACCAGAGGAGCAATTCAATTATAGTACTGAAGGGGGGGGGGGGGGGGGGGGTCGGGCTGGAAAACAGAAAGTTCAAGGAGGCACCAGAGAAGAAATACTGTTGATTCATTTCCATTCTTCTTCTATCTGGGGTTGTGTCTTAATTAACCCATTTAGACCGGGAACGCATCTGTGTAATTTTACATTTCTTTTGGCTATTAAAAAATAGCAGATATATAAGCTCATAGATATGAGCTTGTATATCTGCTATTTTATTTTTAATTGTGAAAATGTGTGCAAATCTTTGAATGTATATTTTTTTAAGCGAACATTTTTGCTTCTGAGGATCCTACAAAATGTCCTCTAAATCCTAACGGTTTTCAGAAAAACTTATGTTGCTATATACAGTATATATATATATATATATATATCAGTGGTTCTTAAACCTTTTCATGTCAAGGACCCCCAAAATTATATGCATTTGGCCACGGACCCCCATCTCAAAATATTTAGTTCCAGGGACGCAAAGCAAAGATTTGAGTTACAAATGTTCCCTTTAAAACACATTATATTCAAATATTCACACAAATGTTCAAGATTTTTCAAAAATAGCAGATCTACAAGCTCATAGCACGGCACTCGGTGCCGTGCTATGAGCTTGTATATCTGCTATTTTTGAATAGCCCAAAGAAATCTAAAAATGACACCGATTCTTTCCCGGTCTTAATGGGTTAAAGCTTTTTGAATAGTTGATCTGAAACGTCATTCTGTTGCTCTCATGTTATTAGAACTCACTCCAGTGACTTGAATGGAAAACAAAAAAAAGGAATAGGCAATCAACTTTAATTTAACACGGCCTCCTTTTAAAAAAGTCCATTATCTCTGTCCGGAATTAGTTTTTATCCTGATGGGACATTTCCCTCAACTTAACAAAACCCAAAACACTCTATTTTACTGCATTTTACTGCTTTTATTTTATTTTATTTTATTTTTGTTTGCTTTATTGTTAAATTGGTTCTAACTGTAATTGTATCCTTGCTCTGTAAAGCACTTTGAGCTGCATTTCATGTCATGAAAGGTGCTATACAAATAAAGTTTATTATTATTATTATTATTATTATGGACTCAACAGAGACTCAATCAGAATGTATTAGCAGAAGTTGGTTATTAGTTGTTAGAGAAAGAGAATATGGGCCACAGTGTGTTGTGTGTGTGTTGAGCCAACCGGCCGAACTTTATTAATATGTTTAGGGAACAGGGCTCTCCGCCGGCACCTGACCAGTATTGACCAGTTTGATTGGTTGGTTGGGGACCTGTTCCTCCCCCTCTCTCTGTCCGTCTCTTCAACGTTTTTCAGCCCAAAGACCCCCTAGCTGAGAGAGAGAGATGAAGTAGGGACTATATTGTATATAACTGTGTTGCAGATTAAACTTTTTCATAGATTTCATAGATAGTTGGATTCATGCTAATGTGTATTTTCAGGTAGTTACCTTTTAAATCATCAATATTTAGTCAACTTGACCATTGGCTCTGTACGTCGATCTACAAGCTCACAACGCCTTGCAGCGCGAGGCGTTGCGAGCTTGTAGATCTGCTATTTTTGGCTAATGTTGCCCATCACGCAAAGATTTGGCGGACCCCCTGTAGTTACTCTGAGGACCCCCTAGGGGTCCCGGACCCCCTGTTGAAGACCCCCTGCTCTAAAGACTTCTCTAAAGGATAATAACGTTTAGCTAAGACCAATGCATTCCATTACTGCTGGGTTATGGACAAAATTAAAAACACACAGCAACTGAAGTGGCGCTGCATCGGACTGAGCTGAGTTTAGCTTGTTTGTCACGACTTTGGATGAGATGGAGCTACTTAGCTAACTGATAGCTTAATTAGTGCAATTATGTACAACCTACAGACCACAATACACTAGTGGGCCTTAGCAATGTGTTTGCTCTACTCTTTGTTATTTTAAAACCCAGGAGAGCAAGATTGAAAAATTAAAAACAGTGGTAATTGCTTTTTTCCCCTAAACACTGTTAGCCATGTGCCTTTTTTCCAGAAGTAATTCCAGAGGTACCTAAATAACATCATCGATAAAGAATCACTTCCAGTCATATTTAGATTTCTTTGCGCTATTCAAAAATAGCAGATCTACAAGCTCATAGCGCGGCACCGAGTGCCGCGCTATGAGCTTGTAGATCTGCTATTTTTGAAGAATCTTGAAAATGTGTTCAAATCTTTGAATATATATATTTTTAAAGCGAATATTTGTAACTAACATCTTAGCTTCTGGGGGGGGGGGGGGGGGTCCCTGGAACAAAACAATTTGAGATGGGGATCTACGGCCAAATACATATCTAAAAATGTTTTCTAAATCCTAACAGTATGTTGCTGCTATATCAGTGGTGCTCCAACTTTTCCATGTCAAGGACCCCCAAAATGATTATGTATTTGAGCTTGTATATCTGCTATTTTTGAATAGCCAAAGAAATCTTAAAATGACACAGATGCGTTCACGGTCTTAATGGATTATACTATTTACTTTTCTCAGCATTTAAATCCAGTGCATCCTGCATATTGTGCTCTGCCTCTGACTGATCCCCATCTCCTCATCTCTCAGTCACTCTCATTATGTTCCCTTAGGTGTCCATGCAGTGAAGTGTCTCTTAACCCATTCAGACCAGGAACACATCTGTGTCATTTTAAGATGTCTTTGGCTATTCAAAAATAGCAGATATAGATCAGCTATTTTTGAAAAATGGTGAACATTTTTTGCAAATCATTGAATATATATATTATTTTAAAGCAAACATTTTTAACTCAAATCTTTAATTCATGGGGGTCCCTGGAACAAAATATTTTGAGATGGGGGTCCGCAGCCAAATACATATAATTTTGGGGGTCCTTGACATGAAAAAAAAGAACCACATGATATATATAATGATATTATAGCAACAACAAAAAACTGTTAGGATTTAGAAGATATTATTTGTAGAATCCCCCAGAAGCAAAGATTTGAGTTGAAATGTTTGCTTTAAAATATATATATATATTCAAAGATTCACACTAATTTTCACGATTTTTCAATAAATAGCAGATCTACAAGCTCATAGCGCGGCACTCGGTGCCGTGCTATGACCTTGTAGATCTGCTATTTTTGAATAGCCCAAATAAATCTAAAAATGACACACAGATGTGTTCCCGGTCTTGATGGATTAAGGACAGCGCTTGTCTCTCTGTCAACACGACAGAGAGCAGAGAGCGTTCAAACAGCAGACGCGTCGTCTTTAGACTCCATGTCCTCCATGTCCTTTCCTTCACTCTCTCTCTCTAAATGCATCTTTTTTCCCTCTTGATCTTTCTCTCGCTCGCATGACCACGCACTCACTCACAGACACAACATCTGCTCACAAAGTTCACTCAGCGAGCAACTTCTGCTCAGATTGCTCTTGGTTGTGTGTGCGTGCACCTGCGTGTGTGTGTGTGTGTGTGTGTGTGTGTGTGTGTGTGTGTATGTGTGAGTCGAGGTAATGAATCACTCGTTCCGTTCAGTGCCGTTTGACAAAATCAAAAATGAATGCGAGTCTGGAGGGGGCGCCCATACACACACACACACATACACCTGATGTGCGCACGCACACACGCACACATATTATGCAGCTCCTCTATGGCAGATGGCTGGTTAGGCCAGGTCTATCAGGGATGAGGAATATTTCCCATAAGGCCCATCCCCGAAAATGACCACCTGTGACCTCATCATCAGCGCTCTCTCTCTCCACCCTGCCTGAACCACATCTACAGGCTGGTATATTATTCACCTCCTCACTGCCACGTGATGCCTCTGTATAGATCACTATATCTCTATTTGATCAATCTGGGATATTCACCTACAGTGGTGTAAAGCAACTAAGTACAAGTACTGTACTTAAGTACAATTTTGAGGTATTCGTACTTCACTTGAGTATTTCCAACTTTCAATACTTTTACTTCTACTCCACAACATCTCGTATCCAAATATTGTACTTTTACTCCACTACAATTATTTGAACACTTTAGTTACTACAGTTTAGTTACTTTTCAGATATAAATTATTATATTATGAAACATACATGAACCACTTTAGCCCTATTTTATACCTAGGCTATTTGAAAAGAGCAGATCTACAAGCTCACGCGATGCGACGCGTTGTTATTTTCAAACATTTGAGCACTTTTACTTCTGGTACTTCAACTATATTTTGATGCCAATACTTTTGTACTTTTACTCAAGTAACGTTTTGAACACAGGGCTTTTACTTGTAACAGAGTATAGTTCGACATTGCAGTATTGATAGTTTTATTTATGTAAAAGCACTTCTGTCCACCACTGTTCACCTCACTGCCATGTGATGCCTCTGTACGGATCACTCTATCTTTATTTGATCAATCAGGTCCTCAGCCGTAGCCCTGCTGATGGACAAAGGACGGGAGAGGAAAAAAAAGACAAGCAGGCCTCTGGTTTTACCTCTCCTCTCCTCTCCTCTCCTCTCCTCTCCTCTCCTCTCCTCTCCTCTCCTCTCTCTCCTGTCCTGTGGATCATGATGCCAGAGGGCAGCAAGCTATCATTTCACATCCATCTGTTCTGAGCCTCAGAGCTTAATTAGCAGCAGCAGCAGCAGCTCTCCATTTCTGGGACCTGGACTGCAAGGTTTCATCAAAAATACCTACATAAAAAATATAGCAGTCTCTCTCTATCTCTCTCTCTCTCACACAGACGCACAGACACACACACACACACACACACGCACGCACGCACGCACACACACACACATCACAAAATGTAGCAGTCTTGGACAGCTGGATAGAAAATGAACCTCCGATACATCAGAACTTCAGAGCAGAAGGAAATAAAGACAGACAATTTGGGGAACGGGGGAAGGGCAGAGGCCAGTGAGAGGGGAATCCAAGATTAGATTAGAGCAGGGGGTGTTGAAGTGACAGCTTGAGAGGACTCTGCTGGCCGCTACGCTGAGAGCTGGGGCTGTCTGGGTTGTCACACTGACTGTCATATAGACTGTCAGAATTAGAGACGGACGGACAGGCGGACGGACGGACGGACGGACGGACGAAAGTGGTGTAGCGATACAGTATTTTGCATCGATCCAACTACATCGATATGAAAACAGCAACTTCTTGTGTGACTTGTATGGATCTAAAATCATTTTGCAATGGATTTTGCATGTTCTCCCCGTGTCTCCTAGCCTAGGGTAGTTTAGTTAATACCCTCACAAAAACATGTAGTAATCCTGGTCGCTATACCGCCTCCCCCATGACAGCCTGATGGAGGGGAAGGGAACTGGTTGGAATAACGTGTTCCTTCCACGCGCTACGTCCTACTGGGGAAACTCCCCCCTGTCAGGTGACAAGAAGGTCAGTTGGCTCTCATGCATTGAAGGAAGCATGAGCTCGGCCCTGGCCTCCCTAGGCTGTGGGGGACTGGTGTAGCGCTGGTGTAAGGCTGGTGTAGCGCCCAGGATCACTTAGGAAATTGGCACCGGGTGAAAAAAATCACGGGATAAAAATTAAAAAAAAAAAAAAATCATTTTGCAATGCAAAAAATGTTATTGTATTGATAATCCTAACTTGTGCCTTGTACTTAGCAACGTTAAAACAAGGAAAAGAGGTTTAATTACTTCACACTGTTCTACGGTTAATTTGGTGGAAGCACCAGAGTTTAACCAGACAATCAACCAACACCCAAAACATGTCTTCAGTATTTTTTGGCACAAAGTGCTCAAAGGTCAGGGGTGGAAAGAAAGGGTTTGATTTTGGCCATGTTTCAAATGTACCACTGGCAGAAATAGGACGAGACAACCATCTTTACATGACCTTCCAGAGAGAGGTAGGAGTCCAAAGTAACACCCAGGTTTTCTGGCTGCGGATATGTGACATTTGGAGGTAATGAACGGAGGCTATTTTCCATGTGGGCTCTAAGGAAGAGACCAGTGATGTGCAGGTCAGCAATGGATTCTAGTAGACAAGGTATGAGTTTTCTTATGTGGTGAAGACAAAATGTCTTTGCCAGTGAATCAATGGGTCTCATTCACAAAGCTCTTTATACAGTTCTACCATATTTTAGTGTAGCTTTGCGAACAGTGGTGGAAAGTAACTAAGTACATTTACTCAAGTACTGTACTTAAGTACAATTTGGAGGTATTTTTTACCTTACTGGAGTATTTCAAAATGTCTGTACTTCTACTCCACTACATCTCAGAGGCAAATATTGTACTTTTACTCTACTGTAAGCCCATGTTATAACAGATATATGTTTTTATTTGTTATGACAAATATTGGCCACATAAATTGTTTTTCTTGAGGATTGGCACTATTTAAATTCATCTTGCATGAAGAATAAGGCATTCTAATAACAGCTAAGTATGATTTGTGGCACATACAGTATGAGTTCCCCAGAACAGACCTATCACATCGCTATAAAAGAACATCAGGAATCATGCCATCAGCCATGTATCGTGATGCGTATAATATCAGTGTTAAAATGTATCGTTACACCCCTAATATACAATGTTACAATGTCTAGACATTTCTTTATTCTAGCCGGCCCATTTTAATTGTACTTAACATTTCTTATAGTCCAGGTGATAATGTGAATATAATATAATAATATTGAGTTTTATTGGCAATAAAGGCCCTTTGAAATTGAATTGAGAGGGAGAGAGAGAGAGAGTTTGGGGGGACTGAGGGGAAGGATGCGTATCCGATCAATAAACTTCATAAACCACATCATCAGCTCACTCGCCATGAAGACAGCCAAATAACAGACCATCTGGCCTGGTCCCCCTAGAGACTGGATCAGCCAGCGTGACCTCATACACAAACACACATATACAGTACACACACACAAACACACACACACACACACACACACACACACACACACACACACACACACACACACACACACACACACACACACACACACACACACACATACACGCACGCATACACACACACACACACACACACACACACACACACACACACACACACACACATTTACTCAAGTACTGTACTTAAGTGCAATTTTGAGGTACTTTTACTTTACTGGAGTATTTCCAATTCGTTTACTTCTACTCCACTACATCTCAGAGGCACATATTGTACATTTTACTCCACTACAATTATTTGAAAACTTTAGTTACTAGTTACTTTGCAGATATAAATGATTACATTATAAAACATACATTAACCACTTTAGCCCTATTTTATACCTGTAGGCTATTTGAAAATAGCAGATCTACAAGCTCCCAACGTGTTGCATCGCGACGCGTTGTGAGCTTGTAGATCTGCTATTTTCAAACATTTTTGTATTTTTACTTTTGGTACGTTAAGTACATTTTGATACCAATACTTTTGTACTTTTACTCAAGTAAATTCCGGACTTGTAACAGAGTACTTCTACATTGCAATATTGATACTTTTACTTAAAAGTAAAGCATTTGAGTACTTTTTTTCCCACCACTGACGCACGCACGCACGCACGCACGCACGCACGCACGCACGCACGCACGCACGCACACACACACACACACACACACACACACACACACACACACACACACACACACACACACACACACACACACACACACACACACACACACACACACACACACACACACACACACACACACGCGCGCGCGCATGCACATATTCAGATAGGTGTGCTCGCTCGCACATGGGTGAACGCACACAGACACACTCAAGCTAGGAAGCAGTTATACTGACATTGGTCTGGGGAAACTGAGTCTAGGAGTGTGTGTGTGTGTGTGTGTGTGTGTGTGTGTGTGTGTGTGTGTGTGTGTGTGTGTGTGTGTGTGTGTGTGTGTGTGTGTGTGTGTGTGTGTGTGTGTGTGTGTGTGTGTGTGTGTGTGTAAACCACAGTGGCTAATTAGTTTACTCTGGAACAGAATGACAATGAGACTACAGAGAGGAAAAGAATGGCCAAGTATCGTAATTGCGCCGGAGTTTGAAACTGAAACTGAGCGTAATCATCAGCAACAGTAAGCAATAACTGTAGGGCAGTAATCATAACTAATAAAATCATAACCGAATTTACATACCAAAGCACCCAAAAAAGAAAAGAAAAAAACATTAAAAACAAAACAAAACAAATCCTGCCTAACAAATTTGCTACTGTGTTTACACCTACTTTTTTATTATCTTACAATTTTCTGTAGCACGCTTACATTTCACAGTAGCATGGAGCTGCCAGACTGGAATCATACCAGTTGAATTTGGCATACTTTTTAACCATGTCCATGGCCACAGCAGGGGTGGAACCAAGGGGCCAGCTTGAGATTTTTACATCGACTCCAATACGGAAGAGACAGTTCATATGAATGGCCTGTAGTTTCGCTGTTTTACCCCTGCAGGAGTCAGAAAGAATATTCTCTCATTGTAAGCGGATGGGTTTTTGACAAACTTTAGACTAGATTTTCTTACCTTAATAAAAATTGTCATGAATTCCATATGCTTCCAGTCGCTAGTTTAAAGTCTCCTTTCAATCATCATGATATGCGTTTTGCTAAATTATGGTCCCATTTATTTTAAAATTGACGATAAAGTAGGCTATTCTCTAGGAGGGGCGGGATGATTTGATTGACAAGCTACACAACCAATAGCATTCATTCCCCGCCCCCGCTCTTGATTGACAAGCTACCCTATCAATAGCATTCTTTGGGGATTGTTTTCCGGTTCCTGTTCCCGACGTGCTTTTGGGCTTATATTAGAGATGGCGGATTCCAAATTCCTGAACAATCGGCTTCATTTTCGGTCTGTAGAAACCAGCGTTGTGGCTTTGTCCATCTCTTTTATACATTCTATGGGTGGAACACAGTGAAACTATGAGCCAAGCAGAAACAACACGATGCATTTTTTAATCTTGGATTTTTTTCCGATGGCCGATGGTGTGTCGAGATGTGTGTGGAAAACAATATTCATAAAAGAACTGAAAATAAGAAATGACAATACAATATGGAAAACAATTATACTATTATATTTTATCACATAGCCTGCTTTTATTTTGCCCTGGATGAGGGGACTGATAAAAAAGTGAGGTCATAATAAGCCATATACTGTAGGACAGCTGACCTATCAGGGCAAGCCAAGCAGTCGGCCAATCGACCACCAGCTCCGGGACACACAGATGGACCCTCTTATAGACTGCTAAGACCCCTGCAGAGCCACACTAATAATAATGAACTGTGTTGATTGGACACACTGTTAAAAATACACACTACAGCTGTAAAAAAAAAAAAAAAAAAAAAACACCACAGATCACGTCAATTGTATCTGTTAACTTTGCCAATAAATGCTGAACAGCAAAAAGAATGTTAATGTATTTCCATTAATCAATCTCGCTACACTTTCCTTCAGTTACAATTCTTTGTAAATACAGTTACAGTTAGGATTATTCTCCTTCGGTTAGGCTTACTTTCCTTCAGTTACGACTATTTTAAGGGCTGCGGTCGTGTTTACTTTGCAACTCCTCCAGAAACAGAGAGAACAAATGTGATGAAAACAAATAAATTGGAACGAGTAATAAAGGGAAGTGGCAGATACTGGAGGAGGTGTGAAAAGAAGAAAACAATAAGACAAGATGGAGGGAGCCGTTAAGAAGAGGTGTAAATTAGTCTGAAGAAGTACTTTTGCATGAGGACTTTTTAAGGACCTTTTTGTACTTTCAACTGAACCCAACTATCAAACAACCCCACAATGCCGAAGAGAGAAACGCTGGAGCAGCTCAGACAGTTTTAAGCCTTTTATTATTTAGGTGCAAGTACAAAAAGTGACTGACCTTCCTCATGACTCTGAGGAAGGTCGAAAGACCGAAACGTCAGTCGCTTTTTGTACTTGCACCTAAATAATAAAAGGCTTAAAACTCTCCGTGCTGCTTCAGTGTTTCTCTCTTCTGCATCTGTTGTCCCTGCTCCTGTGAGTCTGTGACTGTGACACACCGGACTGGCCGTTGTAGGCTGAGGCGCACCGGTAGACTCCCTTTGTTCTCAAACCCCATAATGCTGTTCCCTTCAGATCATACTGTGTCATAACGAGACTTTTCCGACAGTGCTAATGAAGGGGAAGAAGCCCTATGTTGATGTGTTCAGTGAACCAGACCCAGGTCAACTATAGCAGTGCTCCTCAATCTGTGGGTCGGGACCCCCATAGGGATCCCCACATGATGTTGGAGGTGTCCCCAGATGACAGTAAAGTGACCATTTTTAAAATATTTTAATACTTAAAAAAAAAGAAAAAAAGCAATTACTGCAACAAAAGTAATCAACAAACTATACTATAAAAACTGGCTTAATTAATTAAACATTGTCAAATAATATAAGGAAATTCTGACAAAATGTCAGATCTACAAGCTCACAACGCCTCGCAACTTGTAGAACTGCTATTTTCACTATATTTATCTGTAGTCAAACTAAATGAAATGCCTCAACTCTTACATTCCAAGTGATTGTCAGGGTGGGGGGGTCCCCGGTTCAAATATGATTCATTTGGGGGTCACGGCCTGAAAAGGTTGAGAACCACTGATCCATAGCTGGTACTGTATGTTCCTTTGGTTTGATGTTATGAGAATAATGCAGCCATTCACAGGCCTCAACGTTAACGATGGGATATTGTCAGGAAATATTATTGTCAAAGAGGAGTGAAGGATCTCTCTCCCATAGCAGTGAGACATGAGGAGTTATAGTCTAATAATGCAGAAGGATGAAGCGCTGACTCATGCATATTGACGTGCAGGTGCAGTAATGTACTTGGATAATTGTGGTCCGGCGTCATTAAGCCAAAGCTCTTTTTCCCCAACTTCATTCAAGCTAGAAAGTTTGAGCTCAATATGACAAAACAGCTCACACATACAGTGACCTTCTCTCTGAGGCAGCCATTGTAGCAGAGCCGCCATTAAAAGGTGTGAAAAATTTGCCATTTCCTCCCAGTCATTTGTGTAGTGCAGTGACAAGGCCCTTACAGTTTCATTCTTAAGAAACAATTATCAGACCCAGAGAGCTGTTGGTGGGCATAATGGAAGAGACGGTGGCGGCATCCGTGAAATAACAGTAATAAAAATGGCTCTTTGTACAACACTGAGCAAAATTCCAACATTCATTCTGAGAAAAAATCGATACGTGCGTTTTTAACTTGCCCCGATCAATAGTTTAACAATCTATGCAATGTAAAGTATTAACGGTGTGTTTGTACTACAGCCTGCCCCTTTCCCTGAGCTGTCACAGCGCTTGTATTGTTAATATGTGGACTGGATGTTTCAAACGAACGCTGACAGAGAGGAGCTGTAGCAGCGCAGAAGAAAATATGCACATGCTATCAAACGTAGCAGGACAATGATGTCAAACTAATCCCTTGTTGAATACAACAAGCAAAATGTATACCCTGATTTACCCCAGGTTTGCACAGTGTATGCTACTAACAGTGGTGTAAAATAACTTTTAAGTACATTTACCAAAGTGCTGTACTTAAGTACAATTTTGAGGTATTTTTTACTTTACTGGAGTATTTCCAATTTTCAGTACTTTTACTTCTACTCCACTACATCTCAGAGGCAAATATTGCACTTTTAATCCACAACAATTATTTTAAAACTTTAGTTACTAGTTACTTTGTAGATTTTGATTATTACAAAACATAGAGCATAACCACTTCAGCACATTTCTGCCATTTGAAAATAGCAGATCTACAAGCTTGTAGATCAGCAATTTTCAAATGATTTGTATACATTTTGAACTTGTGAAATGGGACTTTTACTTTTGGTACTTTAAGTACATTTTGAATACCTTACTTTTACGTGTAACAGAGTATTTCTACACTGCAGTATTGATACTAGTAAAACATTTGAGGACTTTTTCCACCACTGAGCCGGACAATAATGTCAAACTAATCCCTTGTCGAATACAACAAGCAAAATGTACCCTGATTTACCCCTAGCTTCTGCTCCAGTCAGGTTGCTACTTATTCACTTTGTAGATTACAGAGGTGAAGCAGATTTGAATAATCGAAAAGTAATTTCTTCTCCCTTTGGATAACGGCCTTTTGATAATAACCTATTGAACTATTATCTAAAAAAAGAAGGGACATTTCTTGAAAGCCTAAATATTTAGAATATATGGTACAGGTACTGTAAGGGTTTATAATAGAAGGCCTGAGCTTCCAAAGCATGTTAATTGACATGTCATTGAGATATAAAATCAACATCATGTGTGTGTGTGTGTGTGTGTGTGTGTGTGTGTGTGTGTGTGTGTGTGTGTGTGTGTGTGTGTGTGTGTGTGTGTGTGTGTGTGTGTGTGTGAACCACAGTGGCTAATTAGTTTACTCTGGAACAGAATGACAATGAGACTACAGATAAAATAAACTGGCAAAGTATTGTAATTGCAGTTGAAACTGAAAGAGCGTAATCACCAGCAACAGTAAGCAATAACGGCAGGGCAGTAAACATAACTAATGAAATCATAACCAACCATAGCACCCAAAAAAAAAAAAAACATGAAACTCACACTCGGTTGCTGGGGATGATCTTGTGTCCGTCTCTGTACCATGTGACCAGCGGTCGCGGGAATGAGGCGAGCGGGGGAGGGCTGAGGACGGCCGCCCGACCCTGAGTCACCGTCTTTCTCTGCTCCTCAGACGAGAAGTCCCCCAGGACTGAGAGAGAGAGAGAGAGAGAGAGAGAGAGAGAGAGAGAGAGAGAGAGAGAGAGAGAGAGAGAGAGAGAGAGAGAGAGAGAGAGAGAACTAGTTATAGTCTAACCCTTTTAGCATCTGTAAATGTGTTATGAACATTGATACATTTGTATTCTGCAATGGCTCACAGTGCCAATGACGAGAATGACGAGATGTGTGTTTTCAGTGGTTTTCCACTAGATGGCGCTGTTCGCTCGCCTATGGGGTCACCGTTTGGCTCCCAGAGAAGGAGAGAAGCAGCGGGTCACGTGATCGGAAAAACAAACAGCCCGTTCTCTCCCTTGTAATTCGATCTGGAAGAATGGCTTTTCCTCTGTTTGTGTTGCTTTTTGGCGAAAACAGCCTACATTCAACTGCCCACAAATATGGAACGGATGCTCGTGGCGGCTCGTTTTCCCCCCACGATTCTACAAGACTCGGACACGTCTTTTAAAGCGATCGGGGGATCAATATCATACTGGAGATAAATATTCTATGATTTTTAAAAGGTGAGTGAAAACACTCGAAAGTCGCTGGCAATTATGTTTTATTTCTGGCAGTCAAAGAGTTAATGTGAGTGAAAATGCCTTGGGTTGTAGAGTCCTTACAAGTAAGCATCCTTAATCCTATAGTGCATCCTTGTGAATCCTTGTGAGTGCTTGTAAGAATCCTTAAACCAAGTGCATCCCCGTAAGCATACTTAAACCTACCGTGGTGCATCCTTAAACCTAGTGCATCCTCGTAAGCCCAATTAAACCTACTGTAGTGCATCCTTGTAAGCACCCTCAAACCTAGTGAATCCTCGTAAGCACCCTTAAACCTAGTGCATCCTTAAAGACCAGGTGAAATGGCTTTCTTGCTCATTTGATTTTGAACTTTCAGTCTGAAGCGGTGTTTCAACCAATCAGAAGGTCCCGTTCCCTCAGGCTATAGGAACGCTGGATTCTCACTCCACTGCAGCTGTGCAGCAGAATGGCTAATGTTTTTGCAGCCTGTTGCTCACACCACCCAAGGGAGAGAGAGACGGCCGGTGTAAAGCATTGTTATGACGTACAAATGTTAATACGTTGCTTCTTTTTCTAACCTAAAATGTTTTCAGATACATATGTTGGTGTGCTGATTAAGTTTGAAATGAGTAAAACACCGTCTGGACGTCATCTTGAATGAGATTCAAAATGTAGTAGCTCTGTAGGCCTAATTAAAATCAGGTCTGTTTGGAGGAACGTGCAGCTTTGGGAATCACACAGGTGAATGAAATCAATGTCATCACACAGTACAGTTTCGTTTGACAGGAAGTAATTAATATTGGCCTTTGAAGGACTTTTGATAGAAGAATACACTACGGATATGCTCTAAAAGTGTGAAAAGGGTATTTTTCAATTTCGACACATCTTTAAACCTAGTGCATCCTTGGAAGGATCCTTAAAGCAATAAAAATCTGTGGAGGGGTAAACATCCCCATCACATGCTGACCGTTACGCTGGTAGACATCAGTCTGCTGATGTTTTATTCATTGAAACCATTGGAGGCTCAATGGAGGGTCTAGAGGAGTGTCAACTTCATCTGATGTGAGGCTGTAGAAAGTATCTATCGCTGTTCATTCTGTAAGAAAACGTATCTATCGCTGTTTTACATCACACTTTGTAGAAGACGTATCTATTGCTGTTTTACATCACATCTTGTAGAGAACGTTGTCAGGGCAACTGTAATGTACTTTAAGACACAAAGTTCAGTGTGTTGTACTCATGAATATGTTGCTCCAGCCGTCCCGGAGTTTGAAGGAGAACTGGTGATTGGCCAATTAGCAGCAGTTGAAGGGTTTTAAATGTCGCTGTGCGTGTGTGCGTGTGCGTGTGCGTGTGCGTGTGTGTGTGTGCGTGTGTGTGTGTGTGTGTGTGTGCGCGTGTGGGCGTGCGTGCGTGTGTGGTGTGCGTTTGTGGGGGGCTTGGCAAATTAACTAAGGCCCTTTCCTTCTTCTTTGGCTCTGTTATTTTGTGCTAACTGAATGCATCATAATTTAATCCTTATTTCTAATTATCATATAATGTTTTTCCTACAGTACAAGCTTGGCCATTTAACATTTTTTTTAATAATAATCTTTATCCCACAATTTTGTAACCCATTTTTCACCCAGTGCCAATGGGCGCTACTCTCCCTCTGCCAGCCTGGAGAGAGCCCCGAACTGAGCTCATGCTTCCTTCAATGCATGCGGAGTGAGCAGGCCGCTTCTTATCACCTGACAGGGGGGAGTTTCCCCGGTAGGACGTATAGCGTGTGGAAGGAACGCGTTATTCCAACCAGTTCCTTTCCCCTCCATCAGGCGCAGTATAGAGGCAGTAGAGAGGCCATTTTACTTCTTACCTAGCCTCGATCTCCAGACTTTTATTGTTTAGTTTTGCTAAAAAATAAAAGCCTGGAGGAACGCGTCGGTGTACCCGGTATGAGGAAGTGTTAATTTCCCCAACCAACCAGAGTGCAGTGGGCGTAGCTCGTAATGTTGTGTTAACGGGGCGGGGGTTGACGGACAGATCGGTGAACCAATGGGATCAGGCGCAGTCTCTCTGCGCCTCTATACACCCGCCCCTCTATACACGAAATCAGGAGTGTTGGTGCAGCCTACTTCTTACCTAACTTTAAATATCTAAAAAATTTAAATGAAGTAAGAACGTATAAATGATCATGTTAATATTATCCCAAATTCCTTGACATCAGAACAACAAGGTGATTACACGACAACAATTTCGCTCTCACAAAGAAGAGACCCTCTTTCTCAGTGTGAAGAATTACAATAAAACCAAACCATTTATTTAGTCAATCTGCATGTTTACCTGTAATCAGTAACACCGATGTGAAGGTGTGCATAGCGCGTGCATGTGTGTCAGTGTTGATTTTGACAGCACATTATTTTATTTCATTTTAGTCATAGGAATAAAATTCCATACATTTTTTGTCATATTTTAGTCATCTGAAATATTTTACTTTTTGTCTAGTTTTGGTCGACTAAATATCATAAGATTATAATTGACTAAATCTACAGTTGATTTAGTCGACTAAAATTTATTTTGCCTGTGCCTTGATGGTGTTGTAATGGCTGATTTTACACTTGGTTGCATGCTGAAAATAGCCGATCTGCAAGCTTACAACGCGTCGCAGCGTGACGCGTTGTGAGCTTGTAGATCTGCTATTTTCAGCATGCAACCAAGTTTTTTTTTTTTTTTGTAGTTTTTATGCGTGCGTGCCTGTGTGTGTGCGTGCGTGCGTTTACTTACAGGCCACCTGCACCTCTGTTCTCCTGTGTATGAAGCCACCCATCCTGTTCCTCACCATGCATTGATAAACACCTGAATCTGTCCTGCTCAGCACTGGAATAGGTAACCTAGAGACAGACAGACAGACAGACAGAGCAATAAATTAACTGTCAACAATATGATGTAGACAAGATGTAAGTACTGTACACAGGGTATGGGGGGGTTGGAACGTGATGTTTGGAGAGGGATGAGACAGAAGGGAAGGCGGAAGAGTGCGTGTACGTGTGTGTGTGTGTGTGTGTGTGTGTGTGTGTGTGTGTGTGTGTGTGTGTGTGTGTGTGTGTGTGTGTGTGTGTGTGTGTACGTGTCTACATGTGTGTGTGTGTGTGTGTGTGTGTGTGTGTGTGTGTGTGTGTGTGTGTGTGTGTGTGTGTGTGTCTGTCTCATGACCTTGCTCCGAGAATGGAATTGGACTAAGGTTGTCAGTTCTGTCAACAGAAGGGAAGGCGGAGGGGCGGATGTGTGTGTGTGTGTGTGTGTGTGTGTGTGTGTGTGTGTGTGTGTGTGTGTGTGTGTGTGTGTGTGTGTGTGTGTGTGTGTGTGTGTGTGTGTGTGTGTGTGTGTCCTATGCCAGGCTCCCCATTAGAGTTGCACAACCCATTAAAACCCCATTAAACCCAACTTGGAAACACATACACACGCATGTGCCACGCACACAAGCACACACGCCACACAGACACACACACACACACACACACACACACACACACACACACACACACACGTACACACACGCAGGAATACACTAAAACTGGACATCGCTTTGGGGCTCATTACCAATACGAGGACATTAAACTGCCAGGCTGCCAATATATTCTGCCAACAGACACACACGCACGCACGCACGCACGCACGCACGCACACACACACACACACACACACACACACACACACACACACACACACACACACACACACACACACACACACACACACACACACACACACACACACACACACACACACACACACACACACACACAGCTTGAATTGGATGTTATAAATGCCATATCATAGAGCAGCTCTCGTGCAGAAACAGACAGTGATATTGGAGTGTTGTTGTGGGTGTGTGTGAGACGTGCGCGCCGCACACCGTCGCTAATGAAATCTCCAGCACATTCTCTGGCTGTCTTGTTTTGAAATTTTAAATGGTAGTGTTGCCTTGAACCTCTTACTTAACCCATTCAATCCAAGAATGTGTCTGTGTCACAATCATTTTAACCAATTTAACCATTATTTTATACTTTGGCAATTCAGAAATAGCAGATATACAAGCTCATAGCTTTTTTTTTTTTAATTATGAAAATGTGTGCAAATCTTTGAACATTTTTAACTCAAATCTTTGCTTCGGGGGGGGGGGGGGGGGGGATTATATAAGATTTGCACACAAAAAAACAACAACATGATTTTTCACTAATAGCAGATCTACAAGCTCATAGCGTGGCACGAAGTGATGCGCTATGAGCTTGTAGATCTGCTATTTTTAGAAAAATATTTAACTCAAATCTTTGCTTCTGGAGGGGGGTCCCTGGAACAAAATATGTTTGAGGTGGGGGGTCCGCAGCCAAAATACATACAGAACCACTGATATAGCAACGTTTTTTTTCAGAAAGCTGTAGAATCAGCCTCTAGCTAGGCCTTAATGGGTTAACAGAAAAAGTTGAACAAAAAGCCGATCAATAGGATAATTTCTCAACACATTTCACTGACAGCCATAGCCTGGCTTCAGAACAACAGGCAGATTCCTGGTGTGATTCAATAGCGATGCCTCTCAGCTGGACAGCGGGTTCGGTATAACAAATAACCCATGGGTTACGATTCATTCTCACCACGCCGCCTCTGTTCAGATCGGTGGACGGAGCTGGAGCACTGATGGAAGAAGTAATCACATGTTTTTACTTGAAGTAAAAGTATCAATACTGCAATGTAGATTTACTCTGTTACGAGTAGAAGTCCCGTATTCAAATGTTCTTGAGTAAAAGTACAAAAGTATCGGCATCAAAATATACTAAAAGTACCAAAAGTCTACGTACTCATTGTGCAGAATGTTCAAAATGTATAAAAAATCGTTTGAAAATAGCTATTTTCATATGGCCGAAATATATACTGTATATAGGACTGAAGTGGTTAATTTATGTTTTGTAATAGTAATCAAAATCTACAAAGTAACTAGTAACTACAATTTTCAAATAATTGTGGTGGAGTAAAAAGAGTTGAAGTAAAAGTACTGAAAATTGGAAATACTCCAGTAATGTAAATATACATCAAAATTGTACTTAACACATTGAGTGCCAAAACCGTATTAATACGGTTTTGTAAATACACCTGTGGAGTGCCAACTTTCCTAAAAATCGGAAATATACGTCTTTTAATCTTTTTGTTTTTTTCGTTTTTTTCCATGCGGGAGGGGCTAGAGCAGCTCTGGGATCACCCTGGGCCTAGGCGATTCTGAGAAGGAAGGGCCAGATAGATCACCGTGTCGAAAACATGGCTCCCCATCCGCTTCCGTTCTATTTCCTTCTCTAAAACCCCTATAACTCCGAAACCTTTTACGCTGGGGAAAACAACTCATTTTGCATCCGCGATCGCTCTGCCATTGTTACTCGCGTGAGAGATGTTATCGTTCCAGCCGTTAGCCAGGAAAATGGAGACATGCTTTTTTTTTCATGGATCGCTCGTCATGGAGTCTACAGCTTTAAACAGCACAATGGAGCTTAACGGTGAGATTCCCGGCACCGAACGTATTCTGTTATTATACAATTCTGGCACCCAATGTGTTAAGTACAGTACTTGAGTAAATGTACTTAGTTACTTTACACCACTGTGGAGGAGTCTTGACAGAGTCAACATGGATGAAATTCCAGTTTGCACATGAAACCCAGCAGTTCAAACCAAAACACAAAAACAAAACAGTAGGTCTATTGTCTTTTTTTCTAATTGTATGATTACAAATTAAATGTGCTGTACAGTAGGTGGAATATAAATCCACCATTTATTACATTTTTCGGTAAAGTATTAACAAAAATATATGATTTTTAACTATATTTTCCAAAGACATATTTTTGAGCAGAGAAAAATGTGAAGATCCTTGTCAAATCTTATGAAGGCCTTTTTCTCAGAATTTTACATTCTGAGAGTACACACAATTTATTTATGTGTGTGTGTGTACGTCTGTCCGTGCAAACGTGCACACGCGCGTATGTGTGTGTGTGTGTGTGTGTGTGTGTGTGTGTGTGTGTGTGTGTGTGTGTGTGTGTGTGTGTGTGTGTGTGTGTGTGTGTGTGTGCATATATCCGTGCATGCATGTCAGTGGGGCAAAGGCAGAATGTTGTACTTTTTACCGCCAGTGTATAATCATCACCAAGGCTTCTTAGCCTTGGCAAGACCAGAGATTTCTCTCTCTCTCTTTTTTTTTTAATGTACTGTATTTATTTTTGATGAAAGCAGCTCACAGAAACAGCCCTGGGAGTTTAGATGAAGGAGCCACGCTATGATAAGGATCCTGTGTGAAAGGGGAGGGAGGTTCAGACATCAGGAACACTCAGCTCAACAAACTGAAACACACAATGTGCTTTGGCAGAACAAAAGCCTTTGATGAGAGTTACGAACCTAGGAGATGAGATTTAAACACATTAACCCATTAAGACGGGGAAAGCATCTGTCATTTTAGATTTTAACCATTATTTTATACTTTGGGCAATTCAAAAATAGCAGATATACATGCTCATAGTGCGGCACCGAGTACCGCGCTATGAGCTTGTAGATCTTCAATTTGTGCATAATTTCAGTTGTCAAATATTTTGTTCCAGGGACCATATATATTCAAGATTTTTCAAAAATAGCAGATCTACAAGCTCATAGCGCGGCACTCTGTGCTAGGCTATGAGCTTGTATATCTGCTATTTTTGAAAAGCCCAAAGTATAAGATAATGGGTTGTAGCTAAAAATCTTGATTGGGTTAAGACCTGAGGCTGATTTAAAAAAAAGTCTTCTAAATCCTAACAGTTTTCTGAGAAAACCTATGTTTTTATATTTATGCCCATTAAAACCGGGAAAGCATCTGTGTCATTTTAGATTTTAGCTATATGTCGTTGCTGCCAGGCAGAAACCTCTTATCTCCATATTAATGCCTTACTTGATCATACTACAATGTCACACAAAAGCATCAAAAGTAGCAGATCTACAAGCTCGAAACGTGGCGCGAAACGTGGCGCGAAACGTGGCGCGAAGCGACGCGTTTTGAACTTGTAGATCTGCTACTTTTGCTATTGTTGAATTTGAATCGTGAAAAGTTTCCACCCGACAGAGACGATATATATATACTGTAGCTACAATCTAAAATGACACAGATGCTTTCCCGGTTTTAATGGGTTAAACACATTTGGATGGACTATTCATGTGGCCACTTAGCCAATCAAAAGGACATCATAACCATTTTAACAGCCAATCAAAAGGACATAATAACCATTTTAACAGCCTATCAAAAGGACATAACCATTTTAAACAGTACTCTAACCAAACCAAACGGCAAGTTCTTTAAAAAGCAAATTAAAAAAAAGCAAATCATTACGCCAATTGATTCCTTCCCCCCACACACATTTCTGTGCTGTCACTCTAGATTCAAGATTCAAGATTGCTTTATTTGTCATTTGTTTTCCATCTGCAAGCAGCGTTAGAAAAAAAGACGAAATTGTGTTTCTCCTAGTTAAAGACAGCAGAATTCATAAAAGAATAAATCAAATAGTGCAGAAAAATACTCTATCGATCTGAATAAATAAATCCTAAAAACTGGAAGAATTCATGACATAAAAATAAGTATACCCAGATAAAAAACAAAATCAAAACTGAATGTATAATTTCATCCACTGCTGTTGAATCCTACTGACTCACCTACCAGTGAGGAGCCCCCACCGGCTTCCTCCTACTCCTCCCGCCTCACACTCCCTGTTGACAGGCAAGGGTAAAGACCCCTGCAACTAAAAACTAAAGGTGCTGGGTACCAAGAACCTGAACAAGCTGATCGATGCATCGCTTTAGGACACATTGTCTGTTCCATAATCGCAGGAGACGCACGTTTTTTTCTGCTTGTATAAACTAGAGGTCACATTACTGTGTGTCAAATGTGCACAATGGTGAAAACATTGACAGGAAAAGTAGCTTCATCCACAAAATGTTTCATCGGCACAAAAAGTTTATTTTTGTTTGTCATGTAATGTCATACTGTAGGCAAATCACAACAGAACACACATATAGATGTATATACTTTGACAGCGGGCACTAGTAAAATGCCTATACTGCATAGAAAGTCACACATATTGTTGAATGAGCCATTTTAAATGTGATATGAATCGATATTGAGCAACTGGCCAATTTCTAACGTAAGATGTTATCAGAAACTATTTTTGGGTGTGTCATGTATAGGTGAAATAAAGTTTTCTTCCGGACAAGCTGCCATTGCTCTTCAGCGCCGCACTTCCTCAAAACCATGTAAGCCATGCATGACCACAAGCTGGCTGCAGTGACAGGAGATCCAGGCATAAGGGACAGTGACACAGCGACATGGCGAAGGGCAGTGATTCTCAACCAGTGGTCCGGGGACCACCAGTGGTCCTTGAGGGGGTTCCAGCTGGTCCCCAGCTAAATGATGGAGAGTTGGTAACCAAATGGACCCTTATAGATATTTAACTCTTGAGAGTGTAAAATGAACGGGTCCATTTGGTTTAATTTTACTCTCTCAAGGGTTAAATTATCGTTAAACATCTGTATTACTTATTTGAAGAATTGTTCTTTTGATCAACGTTTGCCTGTCATCTCTCCTATGATACCGACATCAATCAATACAGCATGGAATTGTGGACAAAATCTTATCCAACGACAACACAATATTCTAAGTTTTGGGTCTCATAAAAAATCTCATCAAATGGTGGTCCGTGGCTCAAATACAGAATAAATAATGGACCTTGATATGAAAAGGGTTGAAAACCACTGGCGTAGGGGACAGTGACATCCAGGCGTAAGGGAAAGTGACACAGCGACATGGCGACACATACCAACAGAGTTGCTGCAGGGTTAGTTAGCTGTCCAAGTTCAACTAACCACCCATTTTAAATGAGTGATGCTGGGATAGTTCTAGCCTATCATAGATGTTCTTTTTGTACAAGTACTGAGAAGTAAGGTCTTTGCGCGCCGGTGTCCAGTTATTATAGGGGGGTAGAGAGACCAAAGACTCGATAAAAATACATCTACTGTACGACAGTCTTGATCCAAGGCTATAGGCCAGCTCATTACCTTGGTGTTGCTGCTCTCCCAGGAGGAGCTGGCATCTCTGGTACTTGTCCAATTCTGCAATCTCCCTGATGATCAGCACTTTTGCCTCCTCTGGTGACCCATTCGGTTTTATGAACACCTCGAAATGTGTTGTCCAAGTTGATTGGATCTTGTTTAGTTCTCTTAGGAAGCATGCCCATCTGGTAATGTCAGCATTCCTCTTTGTCAAGTGTTCCTTCTCATACACGTTGGATCCCTTCAGCTTTCTCCCCCTGGGTAGTTTTTTTTCTTCACAAAGTGAATTATTATGGCAGGTTTCTTTGCTATATTCTTTTCGGAGGAGAGGATGACAACTCAATATCCTTGGCTGTCTATGGAAATGCCCTCATGCTGTCAAATAAAGTAAGTGATCACTGTTGCTCAAGGGAGTGTAGATGAGGCCCAGGGGGTTCTCCAGCAGTAGTGTTGGGTGATATTATATATACAGTAAACCTTCAATTAAATTGATATTTGCTCAATATGGAAATAGTAATATCGTAGTAGGGTTAAAAAACAAAGAAACCTTTCACACAAAAATCCTCATGTGCTTGCTTTTTGTCTGTGGCAGTGGTGTAAATTAACCAAGTACATTTACTCAAGTACTGTACTTGAGTACAATTTTGAGGTATGTGTTACTTTACTGGAGTATACCAATTTTCAATACTTTTACTTCTACTCCACTACATCTCAAAGGCAAATATTGTACTTTTACTCCACTACAATTATTTGAAAACTTTAGTTACTAGTTACTTTGCTGATATAAATTATTATATTATAAAACATACAGTAACCTCTATAGCCATATTTTATACATGTAGGCTATTTGAAAATAGCCGAACTACAAGCTCACAACGCGTCGCATCGCGATGCGTTGTGAGCTTGTAGATCTGCTATTTTCAAACATTTTTGTACTTTTACTTTTGGTACTTTAAGTACATTTTGAAGCCAATACTTTTGTACTTTTACTCAAGTAACATTTTGAACACAGGACTTTTACTTGTAACAGAGTATTTTTGTATTGTGGTATTGTACTTCTTCCACCACTTGTCTGTGGTCTTTATGTGTGTGTGGACAACCAGCATGGGGGACGGAGAGACTCGCCATGCTGCACAGAGCAGTGAGAGCACTTGTGGATGATGGAAGAAAGAGAGATGCGAGCGAGACCAAAATACATTTAGTTCCAACAAGACGAGCAAAGACACGTCATTTGGAAAGGGTTCGGTGACAAGGCAAAACGATACAGAACAAACAACCGTAGTCTCTATAGGACTGGTATGAAAGCGGTTGCGACGAAGACAAGGTAACACTACACCTTTGTTAAATCATACAAAACACATTATCCACTGGATAATGGTGTTTTGTTTATCCAGCACAATGAATGTAGGAAGCTACAGAGAGCCGCAACTACTCCCTCTGCAGCTCCCGTAAGTATAACCTCAGCATTATGAAGCTCCTGTTCAGCTCCTCCTGTTATGAGAGTGAACGAGTAACAAAAGATAGAGAGATAATTAATAGCCAAGGGCATGGTTCCCATTCATACAGTGGAAAAGGAAGCTTTCAGAAAGCTAATGAAAACATTAGTCGAATTAGTCCAATAGCAAATTGCTATAGTAAAATGGTCAAAATAATCAAGGCTATGCTATTAACTCTTTCCCTCGTCATTAGATGCTCTTTAAAAAATAAAAGCTTGTTTACTTCCTGTTTATTTCCTATGGGGAAATGGCTACAGTATATCTCTGCTAGATCTCCGTTCCTCTTGCTTTACGGCAAAAACGAGCCTCATTCAAATGGCCGCAGCTGTGCAATGGATTACCTCAAGCGGACACATTTGTTTTCTTATTATTACAGGACCCCGTGCGTGTAATGAGCCCATCTCCGTGAGGACGGAGGTTTTCACTGGCAGCAGTGGCACACTACTACACTATTACTCTGGCAGTTACAGAGTTAACATTGGCTAAACTTGATCCCCTTTTTCTCATGCTGCATTGAGATGTATCACTAACTCCAACGGCAGGACTCGTCATCGTTGTGCTTTGTACGTCTCAGTGGGTTCGGTCCTCTTTAACATCTCACAGGCTGCAACACAGCGTGAAGCTATTCTCGGTAATCTCCCATCTTACATTTGCTCCAAATTTGTCCTAGTTCGTTCAGAACTCTCTCAAACCTCAGATCCCATGCTTGGCGTGGATCTGAGGTTGTCGTGCCTTCAACAAAATCTGAGGCTGGAAAAAAGGCATGAACTATTTCGTATTTTGGGCCTTGGTCGTGGAACGACCTGCAGCCCAGACTAAAATAGCTTCTTTTGATTCCTCTAAGGAGATTTAAAAGGATTACCGTGGACATACTTACCAGTAACTGCTTTGATGTGTGGCAAATTTTAAAATCTTTTTTAGCTTCATACTGGTCTCTCTTCTAGCTTAGTTTGTTGTGTTGTACGGATGCTATATGCCTGTCATTTGTATTGTCCTGTATGTTATTTTATTGCTTGGCAAAGCTGTGCAATATTCACACAGTTCACACGTGTAAAAGAGACCTTGGTCTCAATGTGGTTTTATACTGGTTAAATAAAAAGAAAATTTTGGAAGCATTGTCTAATCTGTCTAATCTGTGAACACACACACACACACACACACACACACACACACACACACACACACACACACACACACACACACACACACACACACACACACACACACACACACACACACACACACACACACACACACACAGTGTCTCTCTCTCTCAGAAGACAGTACCGTCAGGAGTTGTTTTTGCTAATTTATTATTTGTCAGGGGAAGACAATCAATGTAATTTTTTATATATATTATTTGACTCAATTTGGTCAGGTTACGTTTATACAGGAATATTAATTATAAACTTTAATACGTCAAAAAATAGAGTATCCAATATCCACATTAGGCTTAAATAGATATTGTGATATCATTTTTAGGCCATCGCCCAGCGCTAAGCAGCAGTAGATGACCGGTGTCGGGTCTCTTACCCGCTGATAGTCATTGAGTTCGTGCAGGAGTACTGTTCCAGATCTGCTACTCGATATTGCTATTTTGTCCTTTCCGTGGCCAAATATATCAATTTGGGTGTCCTTGGCAGGAAAAACTACTGGTTTCGAGAGCTAAATAATAAAGTGGAGCCAAACCCTTGTTCCTTGACTTCCACGTCCGTTATTGCACAACAGTTCTTAGGTGGCATGACCTGTAGCTCCTGAACCAAATGAAGATAATTTTGCCTGCCAGCAATTTTTTCACAATTTTTCAAAAATAGCAGATCTACAAGCTCATAGAGCTTGTATATCTGCTATTTTTGAATAGCCAAAGAAATCTAAAAATGACACAGATGCTTTCCCGGTTTTAATGTATTAAACTCACTTTTCTAGAAACAGGTGTCCTGATGTTTTTATACATCAAACTTCATGAAAGTCTTAAGCCAGAGGAACTTTTTAATTTTTACCCAAAAAAACGTCTTTCCAGTGAAATTCCACCAAAAATAGGATTGGTCAGGCTTGTCCTATATTGTCATGGAGAGAGAGACCAGGCACCATTAATTGCCAATGGGGAGAAGAAGCAGTGAAGGGTGGCAGGCGGCTGTACGTGATTAGGCTTGTTCCACTAAAAAAAAAGTTGACCAGAAGTCAGCTTTGAACAAAGTAGCAAGCGGAGAGCTCGCTAATCAGTATTCACCACACTGTGACTAACCGTTGGTGACAGCCAGCTGACAGGCCGTCAACAAATCGATTGGTTGTTTTCCCTTCGCAAACACAGCCAAAAGTGGTGAAAAGGTTGCTAAAACAAATTTAAAATGAAATAACGATAAATGAAGATTGATAAATCACATTATTGATGGTGACTGGCAAAAAAAAAAAGCTTGATGGGAGGGCTGCCTATCTGCATATCGATGCCGTCAGTGGTGTAAAGTAACTAAGTAGATTTACTTAAGTAATGTACTTAAGTACAATTTGGAGGTACTTTTATTTTACCGGAGTATTTCCAATTTTCAGTACTTTTACTTCTACTCCACTACATCTCGGATCCAAATATCCAAATATTGTACATTGTAGATTTTGATTATCATTAACTCATTGACTGCCAGAGTTAAAACCTCGTTCATAGCAGCCCTTGCCAGCGATTTTCGTGTTTTTTTGTTTCGTTATTTTGTTATTTAATTCACATATAGAAAGTCTAGCTGGACAGTTGAATCGTTTTGATCGTTCCACCACTAGAGAGCAGCACATACCAGCTTGATCGCCTCTCGATCACACTCGCCCCCCCCCACACCCACTCACACAGTCAAACACATGAACCGGAAGTGAAATGTCTCAGATTCTGTGATCGGCGAAAATTACATTGTGATACACAACGGGGATGACTGTTCGTCACCCAGACCCATAGATTATAGGAGGGGAGGTCTCCGATCGTTTTTCATAGCGTGTGAAAAACCGTTTGTTTCCCTATTATGGTCGAAAATGACTGGGGGGGAAATGTAAAACCGGAAACGGAACCCAAAAGTCATGAAACCGGATGCAGTGGTGGTTGAAGTAAGTGGAACCTGAAACTTAGCCTGATTCATAACAGAATAGCGTGATCAGAGCATAAAGATCAATAAAGACCATAGATCGCATTAATGCGATCCTGGCGGCCAGGCGCGCTATTTATTAGATCGCATTAATGCGATAATGGCGGCCAATGAGTTAAAAAAACATACATTAACCACTTCTGCCCTATTTTATACATAGGCTATTAGAAAATAGACGATCTACAAGCTCACAACGCGACGCGTTGTGAGCTTGTAGATCTGCTATTTTCAAACATTTTAGTACTTTTACTTTTGATACTTTAAGTATATTTTGATGCCAATACTTTTGTACTTTTACTCAAGTAACATTTTGAACACAGGCCTTTAGTAGGAGTATTTTTATATTGGTATTGCTATTTTTACTTAAGTAAAGTATGTGAGTGCTTCTTCCACCACTGGATGCCGTGGGGCACAAACCTCGTATCAATAGAATTGGTCAGCAAAGCTAACATTATCTCCTTTGAATGACATGCATATTCAATGCGTTTCGATGGATTTGATTTCAGCGGTTTCATCGAACTTACTCAGATTATTGCAAGTAATGGCTGTGCTATTACAATAATATACATAACTTTTTCATCACAAATACCCCCCCCCCCCTCCAAACTCTCCTTTAATAACGTGTTTGAGACAATAATGCTTAATTGTTTGAAATTGCTGTGTAATATTTGGTAAACTTGGGCGAATGTCATGGAAACACTTCAGAGAATATTACAATTCATGGTAAATGAATCATTTCTTTTTCTAATTAAAAGGTAGCCATGCCAACCAACTCAATCAACAGACGAGGAATAAAGTCTCAGTACGCTTCATGACCAAGGACAACTCCGCCATTGTATCAATTCTTTTCCCCAACATTTGTTTTGGTAAATGTTCTCAAACTGCATAACCGTGAAATAACGATTTAGTTAAAAACACAACTTGAATGAATAGTCTAATTGATATAAATAATTGGCCTATAAAATAATGGAAATGATGAAACAAAACATAATAGGACAATGTCATCATCGGCCAATGCAATGTTTGCCTTAGAATGGACCAGCTGAGTGAACACTATCTCCTTTGAATTACAATTGCCATTCACCTGCACGACCTGCTGCCATCATGATGACACACACACGCACGCACACACACAAACAAAGACGCACACACACACACACACACACACACACACACACACACACACACACACACACACACACACACACACACACACACACACACACACACACACACACACACACACACACACACTCTAAGTGCCCTGTCACAGCCTGAGCCTAGATGCCCAGAGCCCAGAGATACACAATGCATCCTATCTCAAACAATGACTAACCACAAAATGCTGGCTCATCCTCAGCCTCTGTCTGTGTGTGTGTGTGTGTGTGTGTGTGTGTGTGTGTGTGTGTGTGTGTGTGTGTGTGTGTGTGTGTGTGTGCGCGTGTGCGCGTGTGCGCGCGTGCGTGCGCGCGTGCGTGCGTGCGTGCGTGCGTGCGTGCGTGCGTGCGTGCGTGCGTGCGTGCGTGCGTGCGTGCGTGCGTGCGTGCGTGTGCACGCGCATGGGGCAACAATTGTTGTTTTTCATTTAAATAACCGTACTCCATTGTAATAATTACCGTCATTAATGTAATAGGTGCACATTACGATGCACTGACAACTTCTGTTAAATAGGCTAAATTATTGTATTGTGGAAAAAAGAAAATGATAGCCCTGTTTTGTATTGTTAAAACCTATATGCCACTGAGTCTGGAAATGTTTTCTATATACTGTACCTTCAATATGTGTATCCTCATACCGTTTTCTGTGTGTGTGTGTGTGTGTGTGTGTGTGTGTGTGTGTGTGTGTGTGTGTGTGTGTGTGTGTGTGAGATAGAGAGAGACATGAATATTGATCGCATCTTCTATCCATCCCACAGATCGTATGTATATTTATGGCGTTCGTGTAATTATTAATCTCACTTTGGCTCCAGTGTCTAAATGTTGTGACCTTCCGTACAACCACACACACTCCATCACTAGCAACCTGCTTCAGCTCTGCCCCCCCCCCCCCCCCCCCCCGCCCCCCCCCAAAGGGTTGGGGGGATAGACAGGTGGAGGGACGTACGGTATATTGATAAAGGACGGACAGACAGACAGATGGGACAGTGTGACACTAGGGAGCGGCCACAACGGAAAGGCGGATGGACATACAGAAAGACAAAGACAGGACAGATGGACGGATATATAGTGACTATTTATGGCACAGCATGAATAGGGGACGGATGGACAGACAGACAGACTGAAATGGATGAATGTGCATGAAACTGACTTTTTTTCACTGACGAAAACGAAACTAAATAAAAGCTAAGCTATGATGACTAAAACTATGACTAAATATATTGACAATCAACAAAAAAAAACTAGACTAAAATGTTAGTGAGGGACTAGTGTAGAGAGGAGATCCAGTAGAATTAAAAGACAAGTCATTTTATGTTTGGTTTCGCTCGGGTGTTGCGCTCTGAAAACAGCAGATCTCACAAAGCGTTGTGCTGCAACGCGTTGTGAGCTTGTAGATCGGCTATTTTCAGCATGCAACCAAGTGTAAAATCAGCCATTACAACGCCATCAAGGCACCGCCAAAATACATTTTAGTCGACTAAATCAACTGTAGTTCAAAAGACTATGACTAAAACTAATCAACATTAGGCGACAGAGATGGACATGGATGGAGGACAGATGGACAAAAAGACAGACATACAGACACTGTAGGCTAGCATGGATAGTGGGCAGACAGACAGACAGACAGACAGACAAAAGTACACCAGATAGATAGAATGATAATAGCATCCACAGGTCATGCAGTCCAGAGGTGGGTTTGAAACTCACCTATATTGAGGCGACCATCCAGTGATGTTGCTGTTGTTGAGGGTCCAGGAGTACTGGAGAGGCCAGCTGCCTCCAGCCAGGCAGGTCAGCACCAGTCTGTTCCCCTCCAGCACAACCTGCTGCCCTGGCATACCTCCACGCAGGTAGGGGGCCACCTCTGAGGGAGAGAGAGAGAGAGAGAGAAAGAGATACAGAGAGATTTATTTGCCGTTTCAAAAAAAATCGTACCATTCACACCTGACACAATTGGACACAATTTGAGACAATCATTGAGGAAGCTCTTAAATACAAGAATGTTACTGCCTGCGATGTTGAGACAGCTGTATTCTAAACACGTGACAGTAAAACCATTGGGACTTTCAACTGTGAGATCAGGCTTTGACTGTTATGCGTGCGTTATGTAATTTTAGTTTGGAAAATCAAAGGTCGACTCACTGTCAGCCTGCATTAGAGCATATATGTGGTATGTGCCTTAACCACTAGGCCAGTGGCTCCCCAGTTCATATACTGTACTTTGTGTGAAATGAAGATGTACTCTATTGGGCCCCGTGAGGGAATTGGTACTCTGCGTTTGACCCATCAATGATTAAGAAGTGAACAGCCATTGAGAAGCACCATGGGGACAACTCTGAGTGCATTTCTGCTTTCTGTATTCCTTGTTTATGCTATTTTTAACCAATGCACCATATCGTACATTTGAACAACGTATATCTGTTTTTGACTCTGTGCCTTCCTTCCACTTATTTGGACTGGTTTCCTTGTTTCATTTCTTTTCTGTCTTTATCTATTCTAACTTTTCCTTGAAACTGTTATCTATAACCAGCAATGTGTGAGTGATAATTCTGTGTATTAAATATACATTTATTCCAAGGCAAATCGATGTTGGACTGCCTCTTCCATGGGCAGAGAGGGAGAGAACATACAGTAGGCCATAGCACTGGGCATAAGTGCATATAAAATGCAAAATCCCCCAATAGAGGGTATAGCTTGCCTTGGGCGCAAGATAGGGCCCTTGGGCTAAAAGGATAACACAGGTAACTGTGCGATAGCCTCTGTCACGGTGTGAGACAGGATTGTTGGACCCAAGTGCAGAAGGGACGAGACAGAGGCAGAGCAGTCTAATTCAAGGATATTTATTAAGAAATGAACAGCAATCACAAGGACATAAACTGGGAAACTAAACTATACTGGGAAAAACTAAGATGTAGATACAGAACTGGAACAAACATACTCACATTGACAATAACTAATAACCTGGCAAAGAACACTCACAAACACAGGGCTTAAATAGACAAAGGACTAACAAGACACAGGTGAACTCAAAGACTATCAACACAGGGATTGGCTGGGAGACTAACAGGACACAGGTGGAGAAACGAGTAATCACATGGAGGTGA
>NC_137604.1:56904200-56921667 GCF_963280865.1 Gymnoscopelus braueri
AAATGTCTTCTAAATCCTAACAGTATTTTATTTTTTTAAACTTATGTTGCTATAATGTCAGTGGTTCTCAAACTTTTTTCATGTCAAGGACCCCCAAAATGATATGTATTTGGCCGCAGACCCCATCTCAAAATATTTTGTTCGCTTAAAAAATATATATGTATTCAAAGATTTGCACACATTTTCACAATAAAAAAAAAATAGCCAAAGAAAACTAAAAATGACACACAGATGCGTTCCCACCGTTTCCCAGTGTTAATGGCTTAATTGGATTGACAATGTGGGTGGGGAGCGTAGGGGGAAAATGAGTCGGTGGCATGTTGCTGCAAATCAGGAAACAAGTCCAAACCAACACATAAGGTTAATTCATTTAACATTCATTAAGTGTGTGTCTGCTCTAGAGTTAAGCCTATAGACACTACTGTGGGATGGATTATGAATGTAACTTCAGGGTTAAGGCATGCCGAGCAAGCGCTCCTCTACTGTAGCTCTTCCTTACAGTGCTGCACCATGTTGACAAATATTTCAAAGGAACTGACAACGCATCTCGCCGTTTTATCTCGTGCGTACACGCACTTAACCCATTAAGACCGGGAACGCATCTGTGTAACCACTTTAACAATTATTATTTTATACTTTGGGCTATTCAAAAGTAGCAGATATACAAGCTCGTAGCGTGGCATCGAGTGCCACGCTACGAGCTTGTAGATCAGGTATTTATGCTTTTTAAATCTTGAAAAACTGGGCAAATCTATATTTCAAAGTAAAAAAAAATTACTCAAATCTTTGCTTCTGGGGATTTTACAAATGTCTTCTAAATCCTTAAGGTCATTACACACCGGCGAATATGCGAATATACGCAAAATTCAGACTCGTTCCGAATAATTAAAAGACGCTTTTTCACTTCGCTTTTTCGCTTTTTCGCTCCATGAAAGCTTGCATTGACTTTATAAGGTTTTTTAAAAAAACATATTATTCTCATGAAAAAAAATCGCCCCGGTGTGTAAGGAGCTTAACAGTTAAAACATTATTTTAAAACTATGTTGCGAAACATATCAGTTGTTCTCAAACTTTTTCATGTCAAGGACCCCGAAAAGGATATGTATTTAGTCAAGGACCCCCATCTCAAAATATTTTGTTACAGGGACCCCCCAGAAGCAAAGATTTGAGTTGAAAGTGTACAAGATTTTTCAAAAAATAGCAGATCTACAAGCTTGTATCTATTATCTATTTTTGAATAGCCAAAGAAATCTAAAAAAAATGACAGACAGATGCGTTCCCGGTCTTAATGGATTAAACACACTCACGCGACATCACAGGCTCTCACACCCACTACCCGCCTCAGAGGTCTAATTGGGCCGGCCTGTTGAACAAAGCACACATACCGGCTCAACCAGTAAATGCTCGCAAGCGTTTGATCGTGATGCAATCAAAGGTTTCTGCGTGGCTCCCTCTTTCATCCTCATGACACAGGTCTCGCCGGCTCTCATCTCAACGGGCCTCATCGCTGTGGTTGAGCGGAGCTGAAGGGAACCGCTGAGCCAACGAGGCTCCCGCGGCCCCGAGGAAATTAAGCCGTTAAGACCGGGGACGCATCTGTCTCAATTTTTTGTTTCTTTGGGCAATGTTTTTTGAAAAATCTTGAACATTTGTGCAAATCTTTGATATATGTATATTTTTAAAGCGAACATTTGTAACTCAGAGCTTCTGGGGATTCTACATAATGTCTTCTAAATCCTACCGTTTTTTGAAAAACGTATTTCATAACTTTTTCATGTCAAGGACCCCCAAAATTACGTATTTGGACGCGGACCCCCATCTCAAAAGAGTAACAAATGTTCCCTTTAAAAATACATATATATATTTATGATATTTGCACAAATCTTCACGCTCATATAGCGTGGCACTCGGTGCTATACCGAGTGCCACGCTATATGAGCTTGTAGATCTGCTATTTTTGAATAGCCAAAGTATAAAATATGGATACATTGGTTACACAGATGCGTTCCCGGTCTTAAAGGGTTAAGCTCTCGCTATACTCGAGGTGAGAGAACCACGTCCTCTCCCTCTGTCAGGGCGCTCTGTCAGACGTGGTGGAGTGGCGAGCGTGACTGAGAGGGCCGAGAGGGACACAGAGGGCAGATGAGGATTTAAACCCATGGACTTGGGGCCAACAGCTGCCAGGGATGCTGCTGTTCTTCACTCTCTGACATGGCAGAGAGCACGGCATGCAGGATGAAACATGTTGGATAACAAACCCAGACCACCCCCCCCCCCCCCCTGGAGAGCCAATCATCCACTGCTACCACCTCACCCCCTAGGATTGCCTGCTCCAATCACAACCTTCCGCAGGCTCTGAGTGACGGCTGTCAGGGAAAAGGTGACAGACTGCTGGCTCATGATGACTTTCTGATTGGCAGATGTCAGACCGGAGAAATATGGCTGACACCGTCAATGCTGAACGCACACGTGCACGTGCACACGCACGCACGCATGCACACAAAAGTAGGTGAACAACCTAGTCTGGCCTACTAAGTAACAGCAGTAGCTTGAGGTACTACTACAATTATATTGTGGTAGTAGAACTAACTGCAGTTCAGTCAGATAACTCACGAATAGATTGAACCAATATTATAGAAGGAGAATACAAGTGTGGATGTAATATTTCATCCTGGCGTTCAGGCTCGGCTCCATTTTTCTCCCTGCTCAGCACAATTAGACAACCATCATTAACCATTAAGAGCAGGGAGATAGATATACAATAACAACACCCCCAGGGGGAACAGAACCAATAGCAGAGCCCCACTGGTGGTGCTGGGGTGGCGGTGGGAGCAAACAGCAGCATAACA
This sequence comes from Gymnoscopelus braueri, assembly GCF_963280865.1. NCBI lineage: Eukaryota > Metazoa > Chordata > Actinopteri > Myctophiformes > Myctophidae > Gymnoscopelus > Gymnoscopelus braueri. Next base: position 56,907,050 of record NC_137604.1, read on the forward strand.
ACAAACCAGGACAATACAGCGGAAGGAACGCAGATTTAGGTGAGCTTAAATAACCCGCCGAATTGGTCAGCTGATTGCCACGTCAGTGTTAGTGCAGGAACCAAAAGCCCAAAAGTTGACTATACCCCTCCCCGGGGTAGAACAAAACGGGACATTGTTTTTTCATATCTTTAGGATGTCCCCTTCGTGAAATGGATTGTCCCAAGTTTTACTTTTACTGCAAAAGTCATGAAATTGATCCATGAAGTGACTCACCACATAGGCAAAAAAAAACGCCTACTCTGAAAGTGGGAGTTCCAAGTAAATCCTCAGTCATTTGCTACCTGCTGGTTGTTTTTAGATCATACTTGCACAGATGGTCTACAGGTAGTGTCCCTACATCCCAAAACAATCAGAATGCCAATATGTGGTTCTATTGTGAATCAGCAGCCTTTTATATAAGGCCTTAAATAGCCGGAAATAGCAAAAAGTTGACTTTTCTGGGCAATATATACTTCTAGCTTTGGTCCAACTCTTTATCAGGGGTAGAACTAGATGTGACATTGTTTTTTCATGTCTTTAAGATGTCCTCTTCCTGAAATGGATGGTCAGAAGTTTTACTTTACTGCAAAAGTCATGAAATTCATCCATTAAGTGACCACTGCAAAAAAAACGCCTACCCTGAAATAGGGCGTTCCAAGCCAATCCTTTCTCATTTTACTTGCTGGTTGTTTTCACATCATACTTGCACAGATGGTCTACAGCCTTTTATATAAGGCTTTATTATGGGTGGAAATAGCAAAAAGTGGACTTTTCTGAGGAATATTCACATTTAATACTGGTCCTACTCTTCTATCAGGGGTACATTACATTACAGTCATTCAGCAGACGCTTTTATCCAAAGCTTACAATAAGTGCATTCAACATAGGTAGGGAACGAAACTACTAATCACCAGAAGTATTAAGTGCATTCTCTCCTAAAACAAGCAACCAAGAGTATACCTAGCGCTAAAGTAAAAGTGCAATATATCAGCTACCTACTTTCATAAACAGATGAGGAAAAATAGGAAAATCAAATGCAAATGAGCAAGTGCTAAACCAAATAAGTATCGAATAAACAAGATCCAATAAAACAATAAAACAAGAGTTTGTACAACTAGTTAACAACAAGTAGGCAAGGCGAAGAGGAAGGGTAGTGTTTCCTGAAGAGGTGGGTTTTCAGCAGTGACTCTGCTGTCCTGACATCAGTGGGGAGTTCATTCCACCACTGTGGGGCCAGAACAGAAAAAAGTTGTGACCGTGAAGATCGGCCAGAAGGACCCTTGAGCGGTAAAACAAAATGTGACACTGTTTTTTTCCTTATCTTTAAGATGTCCTCTTCGTGAAATGGAGTGTCCCAAATTTTACTTTTACTGCAAAAGTCATGAAATTCATCCATGAAGTGGCTCACCACTGCAAAAACACACCTACCCTGAAATAGGGAGTTCATTTTCTACACGCTGGTTGTTTTCACATTGTACTTATACACAGATGGTCGTACAGGTAGTGTCCAGCAGCCCTTTATATAATATAATATTCAATATTCAAGGCAGAAATAGGAATATTCACTTGTGATTTTGGTCAGAGGTAGAACAAAACCTGACCTTGTTTTTTCATAACTTTGACTTGTCATCTAACTATCAACCATCAAACTATTTACATTGACTGCAAAGGTCATGACATTCTTCAATAAAGTTTCTGCACCAAGAAAGTGCAGAACTGCCCCCACCTTGCATGAAAAAGGGATCATATTTGCCCAGATTGTCTACAGGTAAGACCCCTACACCCCAAAGCAACCAGACAAATGTTAAAATTGTCTTGTATTGTGAATCCGCAGGGTTTTATAGGCTCTTGGGCCTGGTTAAAGGCATTAAAAAAATCTGAGTTACTTCTAATCCTGATCTATTAATACTGTAAAATGCCTACAAATACAACAAAATGACTGCTTCAGGGAATACAGTTTGATACCATGTTTTACCCTGCCACTTCATATTCATATGGAATCTATGATCCTCAGGTAGGCCTAATATCTCTACACCTCAAAGCATCAGGAATGACAAAAGCCCATACAACCTAAATGCAGTATGGCTTAAGTACATGCTGTAGAATACACTTTTTGTGTGCCATTCTTAATGAATAATCATCAATCAGCAGCTTATGGAAAACGGTTTGGCCCCCGTCAGTCAGTCCCCCCCCCCTCACACTGCTCAAAAAAGTAAATAAATATATGAAATTGAGAATAAGCTGCTGATTGATTATTATTCATTAAGAATGGCACACAGTAGTGTATTCTACTTAGCCCATACTGCATTTTAAGTCTGGCTACCATAGAAGGCTTATAGAACTATATTTTGTCATTCCATCTGTTTTGAGGCATCAGGATATTTGGCCTACCTGAGAAACATCCTTAGATTCCACATGAATATGGAGTGGGTAAAAACATTGTATCAGAATACATGTCCTGTTAGTAAGCAGTCATTTTGTTTGCAGGCATTTTACAGTAATATATTAGGATTAGAAGTAACTCTGGGAAAAAAAACTTCATAATGTAATATTTAACAAGGCCTAGGAGCCTAAAATCCTGCTGATTCACAATACAGAATATTTTGACATATATTTCTGGTTGTTTTGGGTGTTGGGGTCCTACCTGTACACAATCTGTGTAAATATGATGTAAATCCAACCAGTAGGTGGTCAATGAAGCAGGATTAACTTAGGTAGGTAGGGACTTTTCGGCATTGTTTTTTTCTTTTTGCAAATGTTCATGGATACATTTCTTGAATTTCAACATCTAAGAAAACATTCGGACCATCCATTTCATGAAGAGGACAAGTCAAAGTTATGGAAAAAAAAGGTGACTTTTTTTCTACCCCTGATAGAAGAGTAGGACCAGTATTCCATGTCAATATTTCTAAGAAAAGTCAACTTTTTGCTATTTCCGCCTATAATAAGGCCTTGTATAAAAGGCTGCTGATTCACAATAGAACCAAATATTGGCATTCTGATTGCTTTAGGATGTAGAGAGTAGGGACACTACCTGTAGACCATCTGTGCAAGTATGATGTAAAACAAAAAACATCAGGTAGAAAATGAGAAAGGATCGACTTCAAACTCCCTTTTTCAGGGTAGGCGTGTTTTGGCAGTGGTGAGTCACTTTGTGGATGAATTTCATGACTTTTGCAGTAAAAGTAAAACTTCTGACCATCCATTTCAGGAAGAGGACATCTTAAAGACATGAAAAAAACAATGTCACATCTAGTTCTACCCCTGATAAAGAGCTGGACCAAAGTTACAAGTAAATATTGCTCAGAAAAGTAAACTTTTTGCTATTTCCGCCTATTCAAGGCCTTATATTAAAGGCTGCTGATTCACGATAGAACCACAAATTGGCATTCTGATTGTGTTGTGATGTAGGGACACTACCTGTAGACCATCTGTGCAAGTATGATGTAAAAACAACCAGCAGGTAGAAAATGACAGAGGATTTACTTGGAGCTCCCACTTTCAGGGTAGGCGTTTTTTTGCCTATGTGGTGAGTCACTTCATGGATAAATTTCATGACCTTTGCAGTAAAAGTAAAACTTGGGACAATCCATTTCACGAAGGGGACATCCTAAAGATGTGAAAAAACTATGTCCCGTTTTGTTCTACTCCGGGGAGGGGTATCTCAAAAACGAAGGCTCTTTTTGAGGGTTTGTTCCTGCACTATGTATGACGTATGGGTCTTGCATGACACTGTATACAGCCACATAGTAATGAGCAGGCGTGTAACCTCTCGAGTATATGCTGCCTGAACTAACCTTGCAGGCTACGTATCATTGGTTTGTGGTAGTAGAGATAGTAGTTTATGGTAGTGGTCGTTTTTGGTAAGCAGGGTTCTGGTATTCCAAACTGTTTGCCTGTGATTGGCTCTAGGAGGGGCCTATTTCTTATAAAAAATGCCATTTATCATGAACGCAATATCCAATCAAGCCCAAATTAAAATTGCATGCTGAGGGGCCTATAAAGAGTGCAGCTCCAAAAGGGCTTTCACTTCTTGTCCATCGGGGGCCGTCATAAATGTGAAAAGTTGCATACTCTGCAACCTTTCACACACACACACTTATAAATCAAATGCTTGTGGCGTGTGTGGGTGACGGCTGATTTAAGCAGTCACACCCGGCCTGAGTCCAAACCAATTGGACTGTGAGCTGGGTGTGACTGCACACCTGTTGTGCATTGATGGATGCACCACTGGATAAATCAGTCATCCCACACACACACACTCAGGGAGAGAGAGAGCCTCTGTCGTCAGGCAATTCAATCTGCTCTGGCTTGTAACGACTTGCTGCTCTCTCTCTCTACAATAAATGTGTTTTGAACCATCAACCATGTGATCCTGAGTCAGAGGAACCCAGGCTATACAGGGGTACAGTGGTAGCATTGTCTTACTTAAGTAAAAGTATCAAAACTGCAATGTAGAAATACTCAGTTACAAGTAAAAGTTCCGAATTCAAAATGTACTTGAGTAAAAGTATAGGCATCAAAATGCACATAAAGTACCAAAAGCAAAAGTACTCATTATGCAGAATGTCCCATTTCACAAGTTTTCAAATGTATACAAATCTTTTGAAAATAGCAGCTCTACAAGCTCACAATGCGTCGCATCGTGACGCATTGTGAGCTTGTAGATCGGCTATTTTCAAACGGCTGAAATGTATATAGGGCTGAAGTGATTAATATGTTTTGTAATAATAATCAAAATCTACAAAGTAACTAGTAACGAAACTTTTCAAATAATTGTAGTGGAGTAAAAGTACAATATTTGCCTCTGAGATGTAGTGGAATAGAAGTAAAAGTATTGGAAATTGGAAATACTCAAGTAAAGTACAAATACCTCAACATTGTACTTCCCCTCAACTACAGTACTTGAGTACATGCACTTAGTTACTTTCCACCACTGGTTTCACCTGTAGCTTCGCTGCAACCCACAGCCCGGCCTGGCGGAGATATGCGCTCAGTCCAGCATAGAGACCCTGCCTAGCGGTAACATGATCTCATTATGTACAGTTGATGGACAGCTTGGGAAAAACGAGGCCGTGCCGTGTCCTGAAACAGTGAGCGCACAGGAGCCTTAAAATGTCTCTTTATGGGCATTTCATAATGTCAATGTAACTCTGTGTGTGTGTGTGTGTGTGTGTGTGTGTGTGTGTGTGTGTGTGTGTGTGTGTGTGTGTGTGTGTGTGTGTGTGTGTGTGTGTGTGTGTGTGTGTGTGTGTGTGTGTGTGTGTGTGTGTGTGTGTGTGTGTGTGTGCGTGCGTGTGCGCGCGTGTGACAGAGTGAGTGTAGTGGATGTCCAATTGAAATGTCATTATTTTTATATGCTGTACGTAATGAAATGGCTGTGGGTCTTTTATGCAAGAGGGGGGAAAAAAACGATCTCACATGTTTCTGTGTCTATAGAATGTGTGTATATTGAGCAAGCTTGCGTGTATGTACAGTATATAAATGTGTGCGACTGTGCGTGCACGTGGATGCGTGTGTGTCTGTTTCTGTAACATGTGCTTTTATTAACTACAGGGGTCCGTCGTGCCAGAGTCTCTTGTCTCCCCCGAGTGCTCTTCTGATGATGATGGCTAAAAGACCACCCGCCTCTGTGCGGAAGGAGAGGTCACATGGGGGCATGATGGGCGGCTTCCGGGTGGGGGGGGGGGGGGGGGGGGGGTGGTTGACGTGGGAGGGGTCTGAGGAGGATGTGATCAGTGACATTTAAGAGGCAAGCCACGCTGCAGGATGGATCCCTTGGGGCCGACAGGCACGCAAACACACACGTGTGCACGCGCACACACACACACACACACACACACACACACACACACACACACACACACACACACACACACACACACACACACACACACACACACACACACACACACACACACACAATAAATCAGCTCAAATCAAGTGTTTTTTTTCCAACCACTGTTTGATTCTCTTCCTGTCCTTTTTTCTCTTTCCCCTCTATTCTCTCTATTGAAGCATTTCAAATCCCCTCATTAAAAACAAGTGTCCTTTTGGAGCCAGCACAACACTCCCTACATACACACACACACGCACACGCACACACACACACACACACACACACACACACACACACACACACACACAGCGCATTCATCTAACAGAGGCTGTTCAAGGACTGACAGGACTGATGAGAGAAAAGGAAAGCAAGAGAGGAGAGAGAGAGGAGAGGAGAGGAGAGGAGAGGAGAGGAGAGGAGAGGAGAGGAGAGGAGAGGAGAGGAGAGGAGAGGAGAGGAGAGGGGAATAATGATCATTCCTTCTTGAGCCTGACGGCCACAAGATGCAAAACCATCGATGTTGGACCTCACACACACACACACACACACACACACACACACACACACACACACACACACACACACACACACACACACACACACACACACACACACACACACACACACCGCACACACACACACACACACACACACACACACACACACACACACAGAGAGAGAGAGAATAGTATGATCTCCAGGCGATTACCTCCGATTGACAAAGGTACTGTAGCTACTGCTTACTATCTCCTTCCACCCCTCTCTCTCTCTCTCTCTCTCTCTCTCTCTCTCTCTCTCTCTCTCTCTCTCTCTCTCTCTATCTCTCTCTTCTCTCTCTCTCTCTCTCTCTCTCTCTCTCTCTACCTCTCAGAGTATATCTGTCAGACCAGTCTCTCTAATTGTCCTCTTGTCTTCTTATCCATTTATCTAGTTACTCTCCCTGTCCTTTCTGGACTAAAGGCTTCTGAAAGATTGTTGAAGCATACTGTAGAGCGTTGCCTCTCAGGGAGCTGTGACCATAGACTGTGACAAGAATATGGACGAAGGGACCGTGACTTCACCCACTGGTTACTACAGACCCGTAGTGGTGTAAAGTACATGTACTCAAGTACTGTACTTAAGTACAATTTTGAGGTATTTTTACTTTACTGGAGTTTTTTCAATTTTCTGTGCTTTTACTTCTACTCCACTACATCTCAGAGGCAAATATTGTACTTTTACTCCACTATAATTATTTGAAAACTCTAGTTAATTTGCAGATATAAATGATTACATTATAAAACATACATTAACCACTTTAGCCCTATTTTATACCTGTAGGCTATTTGAAAATAGCAAGCTCATAACGCGTTGCATCGCGACGTGTTGTGAGCTTGTAGATCTGCTATTTTCAAACATTTTAGTACTTTTCCTTTTGGTACTTAAAGTATATTTTGATGCCAATATTTTTGTACTTTTACTCAAGTAACATTTTGAACACAGGCCTTTTACTTGTAACAGAGTATTTTTGTATTGTGGTATTGCTACTTTTACTTAAATAAAATATCTGTGTACTTCTCCCACCACTGCAGACCCGTTTTGAAGCCTCTAGTTCAGCTAGAAATGGCTGTGAGTTCAACCGGAAAACGGTGTGTGCTATTGGTGGGAAGGGGAGCGAGGGATGGGTCTTCACTCAGTAGAACCCAATCACAAGCCCCGAAAGATTTACTGTGTACCGATTTGCGTGATGTTTGGACAAAATCTGTACGAGTAATATGCAAAAATGTGTTTTGCAAAAATCAACCTCCTGGTGGTGCTACAACAGGCCGATCGGAAAGATTTGATGCAGAGGTTCTGCTCTGGCATCCAGGGAGTGTGCATGCACAGTTTCACTCTGCAATCGGCCCAACGGAGCCGGAGATTAGCTGGTCACAGATAGACAGACACACACACACACACACACACACACACACACACACACACACACACACACACACACACACACACACACACACACACACACACACACACACACACACACACACACACACACACACACACACACACACACACACACACACACACACACACACACACTCACGGACGGACAGGGTGCAAAACATAGTCTCTGCCACACCTTCGGCCTGGCGGAGACCTTACCTCGGCTCGTCACTGTCTTTACAGTGGTAGTTCAGTGTAGATGCCCGTCTCACTCATTAGTGTTGATGGGTATAGCCTCCCTTTCATACGTATTTTTCAATATGAGACTATCTCTGTATGGAACAAATACATGTATAGGGCGGGTTGCAACCAGCTTCCATCATGGCATAAATTCAGTGTAACGATAGTTCATGTAGACACGGAAGGCAGAATGTTTATATTCTTCATTCACACTCCCCAGACCCCCCCAATCGCTTACAAGCTTATACAGTTGTACTCCTTTAAGTCAGTACGTTCAACCTCTTGTCATTCTCATTCGCTACAAGCCAACTCACTCACGCCCTCATACCCACAGTACAACTCGGGCGGTTCATTTAAGCAGCTTCTGGTCTCTGTTCATTCTACATGCTTAGCTGTCATTGCAGGTTGTTCAGCTGTAGGTTTTCAAATTCCCTCCACCTCCCCGGCCTCCTCTCTGTGGCATTTAGTTCATATTGTTATAGGTTGATTCTGTGTATTGTACTGTGGTTCTATGGATTAAACTATGATTCTGTGTATTGTACTGTGGTTCTATGGATTGTACTATGATATGTGGTAGTTTAATTAGGCATTGAAGGTTCAATGTTTATGTAAAACTGTATTTATGCTATGCTCTGGGGGTTTTGTGATTGAAGATCTGTGACATATTTGCACAGGGAATCTTTAATATCACAAGAGCAGAGTCACATCGCCAAACTTGAATGCAATATCATTGCATATATGGTAAATGGTAATATGGTTATGGTTAATAAATGGTAAATGGATAATTAATGGTCTGGTTATTTCTGAGCTGAAGTGTCTAAATGAATTGTTTCAGCCCAGCAAACAGTAATTAAACTACCTAAGCAAGCATTCAACATTTTAGAAGATGTAAACATTACTTTTCCCCATTTCAGGTGAATTGCAGTACAAGCAGGTCTTCTAAGCAATCAAAGAAGTGGTTTTGAGTAAGATCTGGGAGCCTCACACTAACGATCACTTCATTGAGGTGTTGCGTGGACCCAGAAATACAGTGCAATGCATCAAAGTCATCACTTCAAAGTTGAAAAACTGTAACGTATATACAGCTTGAATCACAAGTATTTCTCAGATGTGTTTTTTTCAGGGTGATCACAACAAAGAGAAGCTAGGCCCCGTTCATGTTAAAGGATTTATAAAAGTAACATTTCTCTGCTTTCTGTTGTTTTTCTGCTGTTTTCAAAAAACAAGCCACATTCAAACGGCTATAGCTCTGGAATGGAGGATCGCGACCGGACGTTTTTTTTCCCCCCCTATACTACCGGACCCCCGTGCGTGTAATGAGCCGATCTCATGAGGACGGAGGAAGAAAGAATATTCCATGATTTGTCAAAGGTACAGTAAAATGGCTGTTTTCGCTGGCAAGGGGACCGGCGACGGATGAATGAATTTATTAATTCCTGGCAGTGAAAGAGTTAAAACATTTTCGGAATATAATTTTTTTAATTCAAAATCTGAAAACTTCATTTACAAAAGCAGATGCTGTACAAATGTCAAATTGTCATGACATACTAGGAGTCTAGTAGCCTACAGGTAGTAACATCACTGTGTGAGTGTGAGCACTTAAATACAATTCAGTCAGATAACTCACGAATAGATTGAACCAATAATAGAATGAGAATACAAGTGTGGATGTAATATTTCATCTTGGCGTTCAGGCTCTGCTACAATTTTCTCCCTGCTCAGCACAATTAGACAACCATCATTAACCATTAAGAGCAGGGAGATAGATATACAGTACAATAACAACCCCCCCATGGGGAACAGAACCAATAGCAGAGCCCACTGGTGGTGCTGGGGTGGCGGTGGGAGCAAACAGCAGCATAACAACAAACCAGGACAATACAGCGGAAGGAACGCAGATTTAGGTGAGCTTAAATAACCCGCCCAATTGTACAGCTGATTGCCACGTCAGTGTATGATGTATGGGACTTGCATAACACTATGTATACATACAACCACATATAACCTCATGTAACCTCTCGGGTATACAGTATACTGCCTGAACTAACCTCGCAGGCTACGTATCATTAATGTGTATTGTATGGACATTCACACACATGCATGTCAGCATAAATACGTGTGTGCGTGCGCACGTGTCTGTGTGTGTGTGTGTGTGTGTGTGTGTGTGTGTGTGTGTGTGTGTGTGTGTGTGTGTGTGTGTGTGTGTGTGTGTGTGTGTGTGTGTGTAGATGTGGTGAACGTGCCCTGGGTTTGGACTGAGATGCAGTAGATGTGTGTGTGTGTGTGTGTGCGTGTGTGCGTGTGTGTGTGTGTGTGTGTTTGTGTGTGTGTGTGTGTGGGTGCATGTGCTAGGTCTCATTCCCCTGACAGCTGTCACCGTGGTGACCTTGGTGGTCATTGTGGGGACAGGGTGGGTTTGAAGTGATTGACGAATCGGATCCCTTTCATTCATTATTGAAGGACCAGATCAAAACCACGGCGCCGTGACAACCAGGCAGACCAGACAGATGGGGGGGGGGGGGGGGTACGGAGGGAAGGTCGTCTGAACGCAAGAAGAAGAAGAAGTAGTAGAAGAAGAAACAGAAGAAGAAGTAGAAGGAGAAGAAAAAGAAGAAGAGATCAAAAGTAAAGTTGAGAGAGAGTGGAAATCAGCTTGACAGCAATAAAGAAGGAATTGAAGAGAGAGAGAGAGAGAGAGAGGGAGGGAGAGAGAGAGAGAGAGAGAGAGGGAGAGAGATTATCCCTGAAGCTAAAATGCTAAAATGGTTTATCACACACTTAGTGGTTGTATTCTTTGCAGCCAATTATAACAAACTTTTAAACATGTATTATGCTAATCTTTGAGCAGCAGAGATCAAAGGCTCTATTAGCTGCCAGAACTACAAGAGCAAATACAGTACGGTTGCCATATAGGCATGAGCAAATAGTGTCATGCCCCATTTAAGGATGGTATTATTCAGTTTTTCTAATCTATAAAAGGGCGCACAGTGGAGCACAACATCTCAACCAGGAGCCATGCACCAATAATGATACTTGTGTCAAACTGCATCACTCTCTTTCAAGTTTCCCTGTATCTTGGGCTGTCTCTCTCTCTGTCTATTGTCTATATACAGTATGGTTCTCTCTCTCACGCACACACACACGCACCCAAGCACGCACGCACGCACGCACGCACGCACGCACGCACGCACGCACGCACGCACGCACGCACGCACGCACGCACGCACGCACGCACGCACGCACGCACGCACGCACGCACGCACGCACGCACGCATGCATGCACACATGCACACACAGTGGCATAAACGCTATCCTCCCCTCCGGCTGAAATAACAATTACACCTGCCAGTACCAAATTGTGTGAATGTGTCTTTGAACTCTGCTGTGACCAAGTATGATGGATGCAACCACTGAGTGAATGTTTTGTTTAAAGCTACAATCCCTGAGTGTTATGTCCGTTCTCTCCCTCTCCCGACAGAGAGAGGTTATTGCAACAATGTCCGAACTACAGTAGAGATGTCCAAACCAGCGTGTCATCTGCTTCAAATCTGAGTTGGGCCGAGGACAATGTGTTAAATAAAGTTTGATTAACGGGCCTCAAAAATATTACAGCTTACTGGCTATAGATTTAGTGTGTGTGTGTGTGTGTGTGTGTGTGTGTGTGTGTGTGTGTGTGTGTGTGTGTGTGTGTGTGTGTGTGTGTGTGTGTGTGTGTGTGTGTGTGTGTGTGTGTGTGTGTGTGTGTGAATGTAGGAATCTTCTGGCAACATCTGAGAATAAAGAAAGAGGCCGCCACGATGCCTGCATCAATATTTTAAGTGCTTTTCTTTTGTTGAGCCATTGATTTGAAACAGAATACGGAGCTTCTGTCTATTCGACAGACAGACAGACAGACAGACAGACAGACAGACAGACAGACAGACAGACAGACAGACGGACAGACGGGACAGACAGGACAGACAGGACAGACAGGACAGACAGGACAGACAGGACAGACAGACAGACAGACAGACAGACAGACAGACAGAGACATGTCAGCATTATTGGACAGAACAAAGTTATGACTCTATCTGTAGGCCAGGGGTGGGCAACTTTGATGATGGAGAGGGACACTATATTTCCATACTCACTCCAGATCGCACACAAAAGTAGCAAAAATAGCAGATCTACAAGCTCAAAACAAGTCGCAGTGCGACGCGTTTTGAGCTTGTAGATCTGCTATTTTTGCTATTTTTGAATTGGAATCAGATTTATTTATTAAAAAAAAAACATTTTTATTCAATTTCAAATGCATTTAGTTATACTTATGTTAACTTTATGAACTTAAATATAAATACATTGGACATAAAAAAGACAACTGAAGTAATTAAAGCGGGTCATGTTTGCATGTTTGTAATTGTAGCAGCTGAAATCAATAATATATCAGTATTCCGATATTAACCTGCAGGCCGCATTAGGTGAAGGTGGGGCCCGCATGTGCCCCCGGGCCGCCAGTTGCCCATGTATGCTGTAGGTTATACTGCATGTGGGAGTGCACGGCATCATGGTGTCTGTCTCTCTGTTGGGGTTACATCTGGTGCAATATATTTATTACAGTACAGTACAGTGTCCCTGCTAATAAATAAATAAAATAACATTCAAAGTGATCCGCTGTTGAAGTCTATGGAAAAAAATGCACATGCACATTGCAAGTATGCATGTGCGCACATTTGTAGACAGCGAGTCTCTCTGTCTGTGTGTCTGTGTGTGTGTGTGTGTGTGTGTGTGTGTGTGTGTGTGTGTGTGTGTGTGTGTGTGTGTGTGTGTGTGTGTGTGTGTGTGTGTGTGTGTGTGTGTGTGTGTGTGCTTGTTTACTTCCTCTATTTCCTCCTCTCTGTGGTGACAACATCTGCCACCGCAAAACACACACACACACACACACACACACACACACACACACACACACACACACACACACACACACACACACACACACACGCGCACACACACACTGTCTCTCTCTCTCTCTCTCTCTCTCTCTCTCTCTCTCTCTCTCTCTCCCTCAGACAAGGACAGTTCATACAGTGTGTATGATTTGAAGGGCAGACTCTAGTCTACGTATGTGTACTTTCCTTCAACAGACTCCCAATTAATTCAATAAGACACAGGAAGACGTCCTTGAGAGGAAACGGCACGTCTTTTCCTTCTTTCAACCTTAAGCTCCACTGTACAAACACATTTCGTCATTGACACGCGCGCCCATACTCAGTGGTGGAAAAGTAAAAGTAGCAATACTGCAATGTAGAAACAAGTAAAAGTCCGGAATTCAAAATTGACTTTAGTAAAAGTACAAAAGTATTGGTAGCAAAATGGAATTAAAGTACCAAAAGTAGAAAGTACTCATTATGCAGAAAGTCCCATTTCACAAGTTTTCAAATGTATGAAAATCTTTTAAAAATAGCAGATCTACAAGCTCACAACGCGTCGCATCGCGACGCGTTGTGAGCTTGTAGATGGGCTATTTTCAAATAGCCAAAATATATATAGAGCTTAAAGGGATATTTCACTTTCAAAAAAACTTTGGGTCATTTTATCGTCTACTCAGGCTTTTATGAACACCCCAGACCGTGTTTTTTCGATTACTTTTTCATTTATTTTATTTTATTATTTTATTGTTTTAAAAAATATATATTTTCAAAAAAATATATTTAAAACTAGAAAAAGAAAAAGGAGCACAGGTCTCCGCCAGGTCAGGTAGGTTATTGGGCCTCCTGGTGGCGCTATAACAGGCCAATGTGAAAAGGGTGCCATTTATTCTTAGGTCGTTCACGGCAATCGGACACTGCATTCATGATTTGAGGCATTTTGTTCCAAAAATGTGTTTAGCTAAATTAGACCTGCTGGTGGCGCTATAACAGGCCAATGTGAAAAAGGGTGGCATTTCTTCCTTGGCCTAGTGGGAATGTGTTCATGATTTGAGGCATTTTGTTCAAAACGGATCAATCCTGCAAATTTTGGAAGCGAACCTTAGCCAATGAGGATGGAATATGGGAAATCGGACAGATCCGTGTTGATCACATGACTATAGAGATACTGTGTACCGATTTGCATGACGTTTGGATAAAATCTGTAGGAGTAATGTAAAAAAAATGGGTTTTGCACAAATCGGCCTCCAGGTGGCGCTATAACAGGCCCATGTGAAATATTTGAGCAGAGGTTCTGAATTGGCATCCAGGGAGTGTGTGTGCACAGTTTCGCAGCGACCGGGCCAACGGTGCCAGAGATTAGCTGCTAACACACAGACAGGACACACGGACGGACGGACGGACGGACGGAGGGTAAAACATACTCTCTCGCCATGCCTTTCGGCCTGGCGGAGGACAATAAATGAAAAAAGTTATCCAAAAAACAAGGCCCCCTCGCGTATTAGGAGGGGCAGTATGAGTCACCAGAACCAAGGACGGGTGTTTTTGATGAATCTAACATGTTAAAAATGGAATTTGAAGTTACAATGGGTTTGTATAGGAAGGGGGCGTGTCTGATAAAATGAATATCAAATATCTAAATACTGAATCAAGCAATTAAAAACGGTCTGGGGGGCTCACAAAAGCCTGAGTAG
>NC_137604.1:56921867-56956867 GCF_963280865.1 Gymnoscopelus braueri
AATGCATACGCAATTGTTAAAGATAACCTGAAGTCTTACAATGTATGATATACTTAATTCTGAAAATAGACGATCTACAATCTCACAACTTTTCAGATAGCAACGTTTTGTGAGCTTGCAGATCGACTACTTTCACTAGTTTCTGTTCCGAGGAGACGTACAATTTCTCTATCGGTAGATGGTTAGGGAACCATTGATCTAGAGTAGTTAGCAAAACAGAGACCTGGTCCGTCAGGGACGGAATGACTTATTAATATCAACAGACACTACCAGGGCTATCATATCTCTAGCTCAATGAGAAGAAAGGCAGCCTTGTAGTCCGGAGGTCACCGGTTCGATCCCCATCCCCGACGATGTGTTGAGGTGATCATAATTTGGCATTCGTATGCTTACGCATAGTATTTCTTGAGGTTAGGGGAAGGCATAGTTTTACTGAGGTTAGGGTTAGTGAGGGTTTAAAAATGCTCATTTGTTAATTGCATGGTCTCCTTTCTCTCAAGTTCAGTCTTCTATGTTTCTATGGCTTATTGTGCATATTACTTATCATTGCTTCTTTCTTTCTTCTCTCTGCAATCCCTGGCCCCGTATTATCGCTGCTTGCAGCTATATTTGCTCGTTGTTGTTTGAGGAATATAATTCGTATTCTTCTGAGATCTCCCAGCGGAGCCGCAGGTATTTTCAGCACTGCTGCAGTCCCCTTTTTGATGGATTCGATTAACTGCCTCTAACCGGCTGTCTGGGTCCCTAATTGCACTGTTCCCTAGTTGGACTGTTCCTAATCGGACTGTTCCCTAATCAGACTGTTCCCTAATTGGACTGTTCCCTAATTGGACTATTCCCTAATTAGACTGTTCCCTTATTGGACTATTCCCTAATTCCCCAGACTGTCTCATCTATAAATTGTATTAATCCATTAAGACCGGGAACGCATCTGTGTCATTTGAAGATTTCTTTGGCTATTCAAAAATAGCAGATCTACAAGCTCATAGCGCGGCACCGAGTGCCGCGCTATGAGCTTGTAGATCTGCTTTTTTTTTTTAATCGTGAAAATTTGTGCAAATATATTTATATATATTTTTTTAACAAACATTTATAAAATATTTAGTTCGAGGGACCCCCAGAAGCAAAGATTTGAGTTAAAAATGTTTTCTTTAAAAAAAAGATATATATTCAAAGATTTGCACAAACTTTCACGATTTTTTTCAAAAATAGCAGATCTACAAGCTCGTATAATAGCTTGTATGTCTGCTATTTTTTAATAGCCAAAGATATCAAAAAATTACACAGATTCTTTCTGGTCTAAATGGGTTAAGAGTGTGGTTGCTTGGCCTGCAGAAAGCCTGACAGTTCCAACTTTGTATAGGGCCGGCGTTAGAACAGGTTAAAATACAAATTGTTCCATAAGAATTGCTGTAAAATGGGTTTTTGGAGCAGTGGAGCGGCCAGGGTTGAGAGGTTAGTGTGGAAGCGATGCAGGTCACTTTAGCTCATTTAGACCAGAAAACAGAAACCTCCAGTCAGCTTAGACCTGCCTGCACTTTCTCTCTCTCTCTCTCTCTCTCTCTCTCTCTCTCTCTCTCTCTCTCCTCTCTCTCTCTCTCTCTCTCTCTCTCTCTCTCTCTTCCTTCCCTTCCATTCCCAGCCTTTGCCCGCCTTGCTCACTTGCTCCCTGAAGACTCCAGCCATATCATTTCAGAGGTAGTTAGCCAAATCCCTAGTGCTGCAACAACACTCACTGACTCCTCTCTCACTCTCAATCTTAGTCTCACACTCACTCACTCACACACACACACACACACACACACACACACACACACACACACACACACACACACACACACACACACACACACACACACACACACACACACACACACACACACACACACACACACACACACACACACACACACACACATTATAGAGAGAGCGACTGAGTGCAGAGTCACCCACCTAAATTGGTTATGTGAGCGAGCTCTGGTTAAAGACTTAAAATACAGAAGGAGTTGAAAAAAGGAAAAGCCAAGAAGAAAAAGAACATTACTACACCCCCCCCCCCCCCCCCCCACACACACACACACACACACACACACACAGTCAACCCACATGCATGTTGGGAGGAGAAGGAGAAAAGCTAGCAGACAGGACGATTGATGACTTCAAAGCAAGAGACAGGAATTCAAAAGTTCTGAGTTTCATCCTAGTCTCCTCGCTATTTGTAAGTGCGTGCGTGCGTGCGTGCGTGCGTGCGTGCGTGCGTGTGTCTGCTGTTTTTTACTATCTCAGTTGGCTCTGGGAGGAAGTTGACGTAGCACCCGTGCGCAAGGAAACAGGGGTTTTGGTCTGCCTTCAGCGCATCACTTCCGGTGGTGCGACAATGTTTTCATTCCCAATAACAATATTTCTACACTGAACACTAACACCACTTCTCCCAGAGAACATGGATCGTTTTGGTTATAAGCCCACTTGTTTCTATGATGAAAGAGTAAGTTAAAATGTGAATATCTTTCCGTGGTTTTGTCTGCTCCGAGGACGCTATTGTTAAATGAGTTTCGCTTTGTTTCGAGCGGGGAAGGATCGGCGGACACGTAAATCCCGCCCACTACATTTGATTGGGTAAAGCGCGGCCTGCTTCCTGATCTGAAGGCACGCCCACTTGTAGGCCAGTGCGTACGCGATATGACGAACCCCCCCGACAGATTCAAACGCAGAGCAGAATCTGTTCTGGAGAGATTAGTCATCATGTAGTGTGTGAGGTCCAGACTGTGCAACTGTGCAACATATTTTGCATTTTGTTGACGACAGGCTCAAGAAGGACTGATCATTATCTCCTCCCCTCTCCTCTCCTCTCCTCTCTGCGTGCGTGCGTGCGTGCGTGCGTGCGTGCGTGCGTGCGTGCGTGCGTGCGTGCGTGCGTGCGTGCGTGCGTGCGTGCGTGAGCGAGCATAAAGACTGAGTGAGGAATCGTTGTGGGACATCATAAGCGTACGTGTGGCAGTCTATGCATGAGCCTGCTGATTTAAACCCTGCTATTGATTGATTGGAGAGAGAGAGAGAGAGAGAGAGAGAGAGAGAGAGAGCGAGAGAGAGAGAGAGAGAGAGAGAGAGAGAGACAGAAAGACAGACAGACAGACAGACAGACAGACAGACAGACAGACAGACAGACAGACAGACAGGGCAGAATTAGGGACAAGCATAGAGGTAGAGAGAGTTGTCATTGGTATGACTTGTCTTTTATGGTTTCAGCTCAGAGGTATAATTAGAAGGAGTGATTTCAGGTGAGTGCAGCATACAACACCTCTCTCTCTCTCTTTTCTCCTCCCTCTGTTCACAGCCATCCCACCTCCCCCTCCTCCTCCTCCTTTCCTCTCCTCTCCACCACTCCCCGCACTCTTCTCCTTTCCCCCTCATCCCTCTGTTATTCTCCTCCCCTCGTATATCTCTTGTCTTCACTCCTCTCTCCTCCATTTTTCTCCGCTCATCCCGTTGTTCTCTTCTCCTCCCCTCCCCCCTCTCCTCTCCTCTCCCTCCCCTCCGTCTGGCTCCTGTCGTTCCTGTGCTGTCATTTAGCGTGGGGCGGTGGTGATGAAGCATTTCATCTTCCACTCCACACAGTCAGCACTTTTATTCATTCAGTCTTTCATTCCCCCCCACCCCCACATACACATACTCACTCCTTTATTTATTTCTTTTCATTATTTATATCTGCCTTTATGGTTATGATCGCTGGGGAAATGTACTAGGGTATATGGGCACGCTCAACCTCATGCGCACGCACAAACACACGCGCACACACACACACAGAGGCTTGCACATGCACAGGTCCAAACTCACTTGCGTAGAATCTTGCACAGCAGGTACGCAAACAACACACACACACACACACAACACACACACACACACACACACACACACACACACACGCACGTCCAGTCGACACTCGGCCACTCTAAGTTGCTTTGTAGAAAACATTTCACTTGGGCAGGAATACGCAGACATGCCTAATCTATCTTCCCTTTCAGCTGTAGAAAACAAATTGGTGTAGGTCAGGGCCTATTTTCCTTTAGCCTGTTGATGAGATAAACAAGGCCTCTCTCTCTCTCTCTCTCTCTCTCTCTCTCTCTCTCTTCTCTCTCTCTCTCTCTCTCTCTCTCTCTCGCTCTAGGTGACAAGGCAGGGCGGTATTGAACGTGACACTCTCTTTAATCCACGTTCAGTGAACCAGCCACCAGCAGCAGCACAGCATAGGCAACAATCTGCTGAATGCACCCCCGTCACTCCAGGTAGACAGACCTGAGAACAGCCACGCTCATGAATAAATAATGTGAAAGACACAAGTGACAGTCACAGAAAATGCTTTTCCAGCATCGTGCCCCAACAATTCACTTTAGTATACAAATATATATATATTGCCCTCTAAAACGCTGCTATTTTTTTTTGTGCAATACTACATGAGCCAAGTAAAAAATGTTTTAGTCTTAGCCTTAAATAGATACTTTGCACCTACTTCTGTACCTGTTTCGTACCTCTGTTCTTGTATTTCTGTATTATGCTCTGTTTTCCCCTGTGTAATGTAATGCAATGACCTCCATTGTCTGCCTATTTTTGTTTTCGTGCGTTTTTTTTGTGGGGACTGCGGATGTAAATGATCATCTTTGCTAAATCCGGTGTATTTACATTAATATGCGGTGTCCCGTCTAAATAAACAAAATAAAGTAAAGTAAAGTTAACTACAGGAATGCCAGGCATCTTCTTTGCTGGATTAACAGCATCAAAAAAAGATGGTGGCTACGAGGTAGAAACCTCCTCATACCTTAACACTTCGCCAATGGGCTCTAACTTTTTTGTAGATACTGTATAGTATATCTAGAACTGTCAACTGCGAGATTACATGGAGTAATCGAGAGAAACGTAACTTATGGTCTAGCATTGCAGATACGCTTAAGGCTTGATTTAGGCTGTCCTTACACAGTGGTGTAAGGGCAATCTGGCATAATTGTATTGCTGTTGTGATATGATGAAATAAAAACAATTGATAACAAAAAAGGAAACTAAAGGAATGCAGGTACAGAAGAGGGTTCACACGTAGAGATGGAAAACTGATGAAAATTACTTTTGCTTCCATCCGAGTATGTTTATGGGAATGATGCTTTGTCATGCTGTAGGTACAGTACGTCTAGCCGTTATGGCACTATAGACTCTCACGTGGCCAGTCCTCCAATCAGGTCTTGAATCTAACTACGTCCCCATCATCCAGGGGACATTAACAACATGTATTTGGGACAACATAAATCGCCCCTGTGGACGCAGTTATTTTTTTAGTTGAGAGTGCATGTCACTGTCACTGTGCGAGTCACTGTGTAAATGGTGCCCAAACGTCGCCGCAAGACAGCCTCCTTTCCATGGATCCGTCACCTCGCGTCTCCGTTCTCCTAGCCTGCTCACCAAAACGTTGCTCTATAAGCTCCATAAAGAGTACTTAACGACGTTAAGGATATGATTTGGATTTGACTATGAATTATAGGATAAATGAAGCATCGCGTTCGTTCACACGATTCAAGAACAGTTTAACTGTGTGTTTGGTGTATTCAGAGCATGCTGGGCTTACTTTAGTCTAGCTGATGGAAGATGCACCTATTTTCTGGATATTTTAAATGTCTTTGTAAAAAAAAGATGAGACTCGCATTCGCACATTAACGTGTGTGTATGTGTGCACTGTGCACGTGTGCCTTTGTGAGAGAGTGCACTTTGTGTGTTTCTTCACTTTGTACTATCATGCATGCTGATAAGCCCCTTGCAGAGAAAGGCAGATGGTCTGTGTGTGAAATTACTTTTCCTTCATTTTCCAATAACTTCACATAATGTCTCCCATTTCTCTTCCTCTCTCTCCCTGTCTATCTCTCTCACACTCGCCTGCATTGTCTGTGTGTGTGTCTTTCTCTCCCTGACTGACTCACACACACACACACACGTGTACGTTGGTGCATGTCCTGTATTGTGTAATGATATCATTACAGCACGCTTGTATAACGTCAGGGTAGGCGAGGAGAAGCCTCGGTAACCGTGGACACGTCAATAAAAGAGGAACCAGGAAATATAACCCAGTGTCCAGACAAACAAACTGTTTATCTTCATCTGGTCCATCTGTCTTCACCTTCATCTGCCCTTCAGTCTCTCTCTCTCTCTCTCTCTCTCTCTCTCTCTCTCTCTCTCTCTCTCTCTCTCTCTCTCTCTCTCCTCTCTCTCTCTCTCTCTCTCGTCTCTCTCTCTCTCTCTCTCTCTCTCTCTCTCTCTCTCTCTCTCTCTCTCTCTCTCTCTCTCTAGCATGCCTGTGTATCATGTGTGTGTGCACGCATGGTGTGTGGTGTGTGTGTGTGTGTGTTTTCCAAGGATTTGGATAGACACACTTTATAGACACACTTTATAAAATGGTTGGAACCTCAACCTGCCCTTGAAATAACTGAATTCACTGATTTCTGGTTTAGAAACTCTATTAGCTGCCATGTAAATAAACACAAACTAAGGCTATTGAAAAGAAGAAGTGAGATGTGAATTAGATCATGTTGATAAATCAAGACTTCATCTCTTCAAATTCCTGAGGAAAAGCAAACTCAAGTTTTGGGTGGGTTTTCATTTAGAGTCTCAGAAGTTCAGCATGAGGGCCTGTAGGGATGAATGTTTAACAGGAACCGGAGGAACTTGTACCCGTAACAAAAGAGAGAAAGACATCAAGGCAGGCAGACTAGCAAAGAAACATACTGCAGTATATCTGTTATCATTAGCGGAGGCCCTGGCAGAATACAAACACCAAATATCACTTTAAGCCTAATTAATCAGACGTTAATCACCGGGGGGTTCTAGCCCTGCAGAGCACACTCTGCAGCACTTCCTTCATTCTCTGTGGTGTAGTTGTTAAAGCCTAAGTAATGTATTCTCCGTGCAAGAGTGTCACACGCTGAGAGCGGCCGAGAATAGCATACCTCGGTTTGGTGCTTTAACAGCTTTAAAGTAAAAGTATCAATACTGCAATGTAGAAATACTCCGTAAAAGTCCGGAATACAACATTTACTTGAGTAAAAGTACAAAAGTATTGGTATCAAAATGTACTTAAAGTAACAAAAGTAGAAAGTACTCATTATGCAGATTGCCCATTTCACAAGATTTCAAATGTATAAAATGTATTAAAATCTTTTGAAAATAGCAGATCTGCAAGCTTGTGAGCTTGTAGATCGGCTATTTTCAAATGGCCGAAATGTATATAGGGTTGAAGTGATTAATGTATGTTTTGTAATAATAATCCGTATCTACAAAGTAACTAGTAACTAAAGTTTTCAAATAAATGTAGTGGAGTAAAAGTTCAATATTTGCCTCTAAGATGTATTGGAGTAGAAGTAAAAGTATTGGAAATTGTAAACACTCAAATGAACTACAAACACCTCAAAATTGTACTTAAGTACAGTACTACTTTACACCACTTGGTCTTAATGACCACCTATACAGTAAGTATCTCTCTCTTCCTCTCTGTCCTAGTCTGTCTCTGTGTCTCTGAGATCTCTTTTGTTGTCCAACTTAAAGGGATAGTTCACCCAAAAAAAAAAGATTTTCTATCGATTACTCACCCCATGGGGACTTGGATTCATGGATATTTTTTAGTT
Source organism: Gymnoscopelus braueri (assembly GCF_963280865.1). Lineage (NCBI taxonomy): Eukaryota > Metazoa > Chordata > Actinopteri > Myctophiformes > Myctophidae > Gymnoscopelus > Gymnoscopelus braueri. The sequence goes on from NC_137604.1 coordinate 56,929,523, forward strand.
TTTGTCTCATTCCTAAGCCAATAATTTGATGACCAGCGGACCGGTAGGCAGACACAAAGGAGACTCTTTGTGTCTCCTACCGGAACCGCTGCCGGTCATCAAATTATTGGCTTAGGAATGAGACAAAAACAAAACAATATCCATGAATTCAAGTCCCCATGGGGTGAGTAATCGATAGGAAAAAAAGTAATTTTGGGGGTGAACTATCCCTTTAAGCAGTGGCTCCCAGGACAGCTCTGAGGACAGCACAGATAGGTAATAAGCTGTAATGCTATTGTGAATGCCAGAGTGGAACCCAGACAGAGACAGAAGCGAGTACAGGAATCCATCACACACACACACACACACACACACACACACACACACACACACACACACACACACGCGCGCGGCGTGCGTGCGTGTGTGTGTGCGTGTGTGTGCGTGCGCACGCGAGTGTACATGCGTGTGTGTCTTAACAGTCTAATCTCAGATCCCATCACTAAACAGACTCTCCTGTCGTCTTTGTTCTTGGTCTTGACTTTGACCTTTAGCACTGCCTTCAATCAGGTCCTCACGGGTCTGACGATCTGTCAGCTGCAGACTGCGTTTAACCCTCCTACACACACACACACACACACACACACACACTAACGGTGGTGACAGATCCTGTCTACAGCTGACAGGGTTTTATATCAGCAAAGACACAGACCAACCGCCCCTCCCCTCCAGTACGACCCCTCGACCGCGCCATGATGAGAGATGAGACAATCTGCTCTCTGACACTTCTGCTGCTCATCACACACACACACACACACACACACACACACACACACACACACACACACACACACACACACACACACACACGAATACATGCACAATAACTGCATATCCCCAAAAATACACTTACTCATTTATATATGAGTGAACACAAGTGCAATCGCATCTCGCATTCTCTCTCTATCAAAAAATTATGTACAGTCAAGGTCACCATTTAATGCATGCCTGCGTATCGTTTATCGCACGTGCGCAACGCGTGTGTGTGTGTGTGTGTGTGTGCGTATGCATGTGTGTCAGCCACTTGACTGAAGGCTTTGTAAAACCCTTGTTCATCATAACTGTGATGTTCTAGCCTGAGGGCTCAGAGGCATAAAGCAATTTCCCTCTCGTTACACGGAGAGCGTATTAACCTCCTCACACACACACACACACACACACACACACACACACACACACACACACACACACACACACACACACACACACACACACACACACACACACACACACACACACACACACACACACACACACGCAGCTCCCCTGCCATTTGTCTGTCATGTGAAGTATCGCAGGGACTAATCTCTAGAGCAGGTTATTCATAATGAGGGTTGTGTACTTGCTTATCAGTGTACCAGTCTACAGAGGAAGATATATCCCCACATTATGTGTCATGAAGGCTGCTTTCTGTACAGCTTTTCCTAAGGCCATCCGGTCTCCAGAGTTAGCAGGGCTTTCTACAAGGATGTGGAGCAGGTAGCGAGTGGGGAAACAGTAGCCAACAATTGGTGTCCAGAGAACATGTCCTTGGCCTTAAAGTAAAAGCTCCAATTGAGTTTGACTACCCAATTTATTTAGCGCTTCCGGTTACATATTTACAAAAATCTGAGATTGCAAAACCTTCTTCTGTCCTCCATTTGCAGCCTGCATCTGAGGGGCAGATGTGCACTAACCCCTCGATGCGCAAAAAGGAATAGGAAAACATACCCCAGGGCCTGAATGAGCTAAATGAAGAGGTAGGGCCAAATGTTAGGGCTAAGGGGGGCATTGGGATTGCCATAGGCACCTAACATCAGAGGTAGGGGAGCAAACGTTTAAGTTAGAGGTCAAGAACCAATTGAAACCGAAATTAAACGCAGGAAATGGGACTGGATTGAGCACACCTTGAGGAAACCATCCTCCAACATAACCAGGCAGGCCTTAACCTGGAACCCTCAGGGGAAAAGAAAGCCAGGAAGATTCAGAAACAGCTGGAAAAGGTTTGTCGGCAGAACTCAGGGAAAAAGGAACATCTTGGAAGGAAGCAGAGAAGATCGCCCCAGCATCTAACCAGCTGGAGGAAATTCATAAGTGACCTATGCTCCCCAAAGAGCAGAAGGGTTTAAGTCAAGTCAAGTAAGTCAAGTCGGTGTGGTTATTGCTTTTAGGTTGTAGGTTATTGCTTACTGCTGGATGGATATTGCCAGCGTTATAGGCCACCGGGGGTGTTGGGATGGATCGGCCATTTATTGTCAGATTCAGTCCATTAGAAAAACATACAGCACAACACAAAGGTTGTGTTGTATTTTATTAGAATCAAAGATTAATATAACAAAGTAGCCGTCTAGACTTTATTGAAGGTCGGCTGTTTGGCAGACAGCCGACGCTTTTGGAAAGCACAAGGTTAGCTAGGAGACCCGATAAACCCCCCTGTCCCTTTCTTCTACAAGAACAGCCTCTGTGTGGTCGTTGCCCTCTTTTGTTTTGGACACTGCTCTCCCATTTTGCTTTGTATTGTCTTCTGCGGGGCAGCGTCTGCTCGCATTGTGCCGCCCAGGGCTTTGCGTCGGCACAGTATTGTTGCCTCGTCCCGGGCACGGCTGTGTTCTGTTATGCAAAAGGAGAATGCAGGCCAACGCAATTGGATGTCCTTTCAACAGAACAGCCCTAGAGCCTTGTAGTCGAACGTGCTTCATACGGAAGAGATGTACTGTAGGGATACTACAGGAGAACATGGACAATGACATTTTCACCAATTAGCAGATAGCTACTACATACGTCTTAACAGAGATCGGCGCTGCATGCATGTTTGTTTCATAGCCCATGGTGCATGCCATTAAATTCAATATTAAAATTGGCTAATGGGAGGGAGGGAGGGAGGGAGGGAGGGAGGGAGGGCGACCTTGGCCAACCTTGGCCCTGGAACAAAAATATTTTGATTGTACAAATGTCTTCTAAATCCTAACAGTTTTTTTGAAAAACACGCATGTTGATATTTCAGTGGTGCTCAAACGTTTTCATGTCAAGGACCCCCAAAATGATATGTTTTTGGCCGCCGACCCAAATCAAAATATGTTGTTCCAGGGACCCCCAGAAGCAAAGATTTGAGTTAAACATGTTGTTTCAAAAAATATATGTATTCAAAGATTTGCACAAATGTTCAAGATTTTTTTTTGTTATAGCAGATCTACAAGCTCGCCACGCTATGAGCTTGTAGATCTGCTATTTTTGAATAGCCAAAGTATAAAACAATGGTTATAGCTCAAATCTAAAATGACACAGATGCGTTCCTGGATTTAATGGAATAACTATGTCCTCATTATGACTGCAGATATGCTCTAAAAAGGGTGAACAAATGTTCATTCAGCTCATCTTTATGAGTTTTCCCACTAAGGGAAAAAAAGACATTCCTCTGGGTGTTCCCTGGGATTTCTATCCTTGACTACGAGGCAGATCCCAGCTGGGCTCATCAGCCCACAGCTCCCGTGCACAGCTGGGTTCAGCTGAGTACACAGTGCAAGTTAGAGAGGTAGAACTTCCCATACAAGCGGATGGAAGAGCTTATTACGAGGTATACTCACACCTATACTCTTTATCTTTCCCTGCACTCGTTTCATTTATCCCTCCCCAAGGAACTATGAAGGAGTGATTATCTACTCCCTGCCATAGGTTAGCTTTCCGCAAAGCTTGTCTTTCTCTCTCCATCCCTCTTAACTCACTCTCTCTCTTTCGTTAATGCTGCTCCACTCTTTCTCATGCAGTTTTTCGATGAATTGAGTACATTTTCGATGAATTGAATACAAAGGCCGAGCCATAGTGCTTTCTTGGGTTTAAAATCCTCTTAGCAGACCTCGTGTTGAACTGTACTTCCATGTGCTTGTCTTTGCAAACTGTTAATAAAGTATTCAATCAATCAATCAATCAAGCTTTCTGTCTTCCGTTTCTCTTCTCACTTTTATTTGTACCCTGTATTTGTCTCGCTAGGTGTGCCCTACCTCCCGTCTGTCTGGATGAAAATGCTGTTGGGATGCGTGTGTTAGTAATTACACAGGTCAGAGTTCTTTTTTTATCCGCCCCGGCGCACCATTATGAGAGCCCAAATGCAGGCATATATGGTAATCGGGGTGCCGATAGCCGAGAAAAATCACTGGTGTGTATGAAAAGGCACCGTAGATTGGGGGGAAAGGGAGATAACAAACGGCTGTCATGGCATAATTATGGTGTAGCTAGAGGCAAAGCTTGAGGCAAAGCTTTGGACAGTGAACACATTGAAAAGTAGTGCGGCATGTTGTCACCAAACATAACGTTACAATATTGTAGCCCAAAGTCCAATTCATACTCCAGACACGGCATATGCAGTCAGGCAGGGGTAGACTGGGATATTTAAATTACAGCGGCCCTCATATTTGTTATTTATATAAATATGATAGAGCCAAAGCACATTAACCAGCTGATGACTCGGTGTATAATATAACTGCAAATTAAAGGGCTCCAGCATGATGGACTGTGGGACCTATACATTGTGTTTTGCGAGCCATCCAGTGGCCATAAAATCAGAAACCAACCTGTTCACCTGATGAACCATCTGGCTGAGGTTTGGGCTCCTGATGGTGGCTGAAATATTGGCAGACAGTGAAGCACAGGCTTATACTGTAAGTATAGGTCACCACTTTAGGTGTAATTAGCGACCAGACATCCTCAGTGTTAATTTAACACTGAAAGTGCACATATGTAACCATTAACCTGTATGGTGGAACCGTATATAATGATGATTGCAGTATGCCAGAGGTAGGCTACACCTCATTTACAGACGAGGCAAGCTGGAAGAGATTGGTCCATGAATTGTGTGTACAGTGGTGGAAAGTAACTAAGTACATTTACTTAAGTACTGTACTTAATTACAATTTTGAGGTATTTGTACTTTATTTGTGTATTTCCAATTTCCAGTACTTTTACTCCACTACATCTCAGAGGCAAATATTGTACTTTTACTCCACTCCATTTATTTGAAAACTTTAGTTACATTGTAGATTTTGATTATTATTACAAAACCTACATTAACCACTTCAGCCTTATATACATTTCGGCCATTTGAAAATAGCAGATCTATAAGCTCACAACTGTGAGCTTATAGATCTGCCATTTTCAAAATATCTCTAACATACAATTGGGAGACTGGCTGAAAGCGGAAAATCAGTCACCGGTGTTAAACTGCGCACTGCGCATGCGTATGCACCGCTGTTGCCAGATCGTGCGCGAGCAACAAGCAACCAGCTTCATGAAAAAACACAAAGCTGCGCACTGCGCATGCGTCGACGCACTTTCTCTAACCAATTTACACCCACTTCACGCTTACAACACCTGGACATGGCAACGTCGCTCATCGTTCTGTGATTGACAGCAAAAGTTGGCCAATCAGGTGGCGAGTTCGCAGCCTGAAAAAAGACGAACGGCAGCCATTGTTGGTTGTGCGAGTCAGGGTGCGAGTGCCTTCACTTCTTATTTTCGCTTATTAAACGCTCTCAAACTTCTTCTTTGACGCACGGAATTCACTTATAACATATCGTTTGGATATAATTCAGTTGTTTCACTTCATATGTGTGGTCAATTAATCATGACAGAGCCTATTTAAAAATAAAAATTCAGAGAACCGGCAGGGGCGCACAGTCACACGCATGTATCCGAATAAGTCAACCTATTTTGCCAATAGCCATCTCAAAAGTCCCGCTGCGTCATGGCTGTCCCCCCCGCCCCACCCCCACCACACACACACACACGCACACACACAGGGAGAGAGAGGGAGGGTGGGAGAGAGAGAATAGTCAGCCAAACAGCGAGAGATAATGTTCGCTGATGGACAGACACAGACAGAGAGACAGAGAGGGAGAGAGAGAGAGAGGAAGAGAGGAAGAGAGGGAGGGAGGGAAAGACAAAATAAGCGAGCCCTCGCGATCCTCTGTTTTATTTTTATTTTTTTATCCCATGATTTTGTACCCCCAAACGACATTTTCTTTGGCGGGGTTAGGGGGGGGTTAGGGGGGGGGGGTACTAGAATTCTGCCCGCGTAGCGGGCAGAACTTCTAGTCTTAATACATTTGAAAACTTGAAATGTGACATTCTGCATAATGAGCACTTTTACTTTCGATACTTTAAGTACATTTTGATGCCAATACTTTTGTACTTTTACTCAAGTACATTATTAATTCCGGACTTTTACTTGTAACAGAGTATTTCTACATTGCAGTGTTGATACAATACGATACGATAATACTTTGTCAGTTCACACTGAAATTTGTCTTGCGACCCAGCAGCCATGTATGCAGCAATAAACAGTACACACATTTTGACATGACACAAGAAAAACAAAACAAAAGACATACATAAAGACATACAAAGACAAGAGCAATGTCCACCTCTCAGCCTACCCCTGGCCTACAACTCCTGATTAAGCCTCAATGTCGTCTGATGGACAAAGGACCTCTTCAGTTTGACCGTATTGTATGTACAGTAGGAACACTGTATCTCCTTCCTGAAGGCAGCAACCTATATTCTCCATACAAAGCATGGCTAGTGTTTGAAGTGATATTCCTTGCCAACCTTATCATACTGTCATTATACGTAGATGTATAGAGCCTCTGAAGTGGTTGTCCAACAATCTTTGAACAAATGTTCAGTTGCTGCAGCAGTTGTGACTTTAAGGCTACATACAGACATCCATACCAGGTGGTACTACAGTACTGAAGAACACTGATACTTTTACTTGAGTAAAAAATGGGAGTACTTTTTCCACCCCTGCTTATAATGACGATCCCAGACACAGTATGCCGAGGTAGGCTATACACCTCGCTTACAGACGAGGCAAGCTGGCAGAGATAGAGCCATCATGAAGTGTGTGTGCCTCTCCTCTCTGCCTGTCAGCCACAGAGCTGTCTGTACGTGCCGCTGCATCACGACCTGCGTGTTAATGGCCATATATATTAATAGGTCTGCCTTCAAGAAAATACAGCTTCAGGATGGATGAATCACGTATATACAAAAGGTCATTATTAATCGGTTTGAAATCATACAGTCTAACTTTTTTCAAGTCAACTTAATTAAAAGTTTTTATATAATCTTTCACTGGTATATTTTTGACAATAATCATTCCACATAAATGTGTTTTCTGGCAACTTCTCTGAACATTATTTTTAGTCGTGAGCATCTGTCCCCTCCCCATCACACATGCCAAAATGACAGTACTGGAAGTACTGGAAATTAATGTATGTATGTATTAGGCCTGACCTCTAGAAGTCGAATAGTCGACTAATTAGTCGAGGGGTGTCTGAGTCGATTGCCAATCTCTTAGTCGAATCATTAAAAAAAAAAATCGACTGAGAGATTGGCCTAGTTTGTTATATTAATTAACTAATAGTTTGCCAAAAATAGGATATAAGCACCCCTATAGCCCAAATGGAATGTTCCTCTATTGCACTACATATTTCTTGCATGATTTTACTGAGAGATTGGCAGTCGAATCAGACTGATTCGACTGCCAATCTCAGTCAAATCATGCAAAAAAACGTTCTTTTTTTAAATGCTTTTTTTTCGTTTTTTTACCTTGGTTCAGTGTCAATGGTTTGGTTGCTTGGTTATGATTACAATGTTGTGTGGTAAAATATTACAATGTTGTGTGGTAAAATATTACAATGTTGTGTGGTAAAATGTTGTCTGCCATTTGAACACTGTTGTCTGTATTTGACAAACGGGCCCAGGGCCGGGCTCGGGCTCACAGAACATTTTGCGCAGATAATTGATAATTGAACATGATCGGCCGCTCGCGAAACCCCGGTATAGTCATCATGGTTGTGCGAGTCTCACTGCGCTGCCTGCTGCACAGCACACTGCTAGTCACGTGACAACAACACCGGCACTAGAGTTCTGCAGGCCCGCCAGAGCCCGCCCACGGCCCGGCCCGGCCCGGCACACCATGCTGCAAACAAACACTCAGGAGGGAGTGGCAGGAAATGACACCAGGTGACCGGGACATTTATACTGATCTGACTGATTGAATGATTGACAGGCTGATTGTCTGGTCACCTTGGTTACCTGGTTACCTTGGTTACCTGGGTTAGTTACCTGGGTTACATATGTATGTATGTATGTATGTATGTATGTATGTATGTATGTATGTATGTATGTATGTATGTATGTATGTATGTATGTATGTATGTATGTATGTATGTATGTATGTACGTACTGTATGTAGGGATGCAGGAGGGGGGGGGGTTAATTGAACATACTCAGTTCCATTGGGATGAAGAAAAAAGAAAAAGAAAAAACCTTTGACATCTACACTTCATGGAGTACATGAAGTGTACGTGCGAGCGCATTTATTTTAAAGTTAATACATTTAGTTTCTGGCAACGTTGTTGTTTTATCCCAGAATATCCTCAGCGGACTCGCTAAGGAGGCATTGGTTTTGGAGCTGTACTTCTGTGGTTTAGTTTCAAACTGAAATCTGGCAATCACAGTTCTAACAGACCATAGAGAGACACAGTGATGACGACGGATCGAACCCAGGCAGCGCTTACTTTTCTTTATTTTAAACTGGTCTAAGGTGGTGTTTGTCCCGCCCCTCCTCCACTGTGATTGGATGGCTGGGTAAAAAAAAGTGACAGTGACGAGCACAGTATTTTACCCCAAAGTTGAAGATTTTTCAACTCCTGGCAAATTAACCAGATGAAAAGGCCAAACGTGCACGGCTCGTCAGCTTGCTGCCGTTTGTAGCATACTGTAAATACTGTATACACATACTCAAGGTACAGGCAACCACCCACACACACTGACCTACAGCCTGTAGAAGCACTTCCATATGAATGGGACACAGCACAGGCCTCTCCTTGTATTGTATACTCTGGAGGGATGGTGGGCGTGAGGCAATGCATTCACAAAAAATATGAAATAACAACAGTGGTCATCTGCCCTCCCGTCGGCGATGATTGGTCAGGCGGTTTGCAAGATTCGACAAACACACAGACAGACAGACAGACAGACAGACAGACAGAACTTCACACATTTTCAAATATAAAAAAAAGCAGAAATAGCAGATCTACAAGCTTACAACGTGTTGTAATTCGTTATTATCCCATTAAGACCTGGAACGCATCTGTGTCACTTTAGATTTATTTGGCTATTCAAAAATAGCAAAAAAAAAGCTCATAGCGCGGCACCGAGTGCCGCGCTATGAGCTTGTAGATCTGCTATTTTTGAAAAAATAAATAAAATCAAAAACATTTTGCAGTAGTTGCAGTTTCTATTAAACAGCATTCACCGCGGAGAAAAACAACAACCGAGATAATGGCGGATTAGTGGAAGCTTTAGAGTGGCGGCGGATGGGAACGAAAATCTTCGTGAAATGTGTCACTGCGAGGGAGGCCTACAATGAAATGTGTCACTGCGAGAGAGGCCTACGATGAAATGTGTCACTGCGAGGGAGGCCTACAATGAAATGTGTCACTGCGAGAAAAAAATAAATAAAAGACCACTTCGCCTAGAACTACGCGACTGGCACGCTGCGCAATTATTTAGTTTTGCGTAGAACTACGCGATTGGCACGCAATGTGTTAATGGGTTAAATACGTCAATATATTTATTTCAGTAAATTTGTCATATCTGCCCTGTGGAATTTTTGATTACGAAGCCTAAAAGGCTTCATACGTTCCAATGTCCAATGCCAAACACAAAATTAAATCATTAATCGTATTTGAACTTAAATGTGTAATGGTGACAGCCCTAAGAAGGAGAGGAGATGACGAGGCTAGAGGGAGAGGAGAAGGAAAGGATGGGGTAGAGGCAGTGGTGGGAAAAGTACTCTTTTTGTGTGTTTTACTTAAGTAAAAGTATCAATATCATAATGTAGAAATACTCTGTAACAAGTAAAAGTCCAGTATTCAAAATGTTACTTGAGTAAAAGTACAAAGGTATTGGCATCAAAATATACTTACCAAAAGTAAAAGTACAAAAATGTTTGAAAACAGCCTAGGTATAAAATAGGGCTAAAGTGGTTGTATGTTTTATAATGTATGTTTTATAATATAATAATGTATATCTACAAAGTAACTAAAGTTTTCAAATAATTGTAGTGGAGAAAAAGTACAATAATTGTCTACACGATGTAGTGGAGTACAGCAGAAGTAAAAGTACTGTAAATTGGAAATACTCCAGTAAAGTAGAAATACCTCAAAATTAAAATGTACTTAGTTACTTTACACCACTGGGTAGAGGGGAAGGAGAAGAGAAGGAGAGGATGGGGTAGAGGAGAAGGAGAAGGAGAGGAGAAGGAGAAGGAGAAGGAGAAGGAGAAGGAGAGGAGAGGAGAGGAGAGGAGAGGAGAGGAGAGGAGAGGAGAGGAGAGGAGAGGAGAGGAGAGGAGAGGAGAGGAGAGAAGAGGATTGTCGTCTAGAGACTCAGAAACAAGCAATTAAAGCCAGACCTGGAGGAGGAGCAGCGAACGCAGAGAGAAAGAGAGAGAGAGAGCGCTAATGAAAAGGAATGAAGATAACAGCGAGCAGCGACAAGGAGGAGGGAAAGAACTAAAGAATGAAGAGGGCAAGCAGTAAAAAACAATCACAACAACAAACAGCATCATTGGCCACAGTAGCTAGCAGCACAGTTGCTCGGCAGGTTACCGTGGCAATCTGTCCGGTGTAAACAAAGCAACGCGATGCATCGTGGGGGAGAGGGGGAGGAGGGGGGTTCAGCAGAAAACCAGTTTTAATTGTGTGCCTGCACTGTAGTCATAAAATTATGGAGATGCCGACTAGACTGTACTTTTTACTATGTAAATAGATCCAGCTGGCAGCAAACCGGTCTCAAGGCTGTACTCTCGCACGGTCGTCAAACATACATGCAGCCACAGGTGCAGTGTGCACCAGTGTTGATTTCGTCGGCTAAAACTATGGCGGAAAAAATATTTGTCGACTACCTTTATTCACTGACGAAAACTAAATAAAAACTAAGCTACGATGACTAAAGCTAATACTAAATATACTGACAATTTCGTCAACATAAAATAAAAAAAATACTAACATGTTGGGGAGGGAATAGTGGAGAAGAGATCCAGTAGAACTAGAATACTACTCATTTTAAGTTTGGTTGCGCTAGGGTGTAGCGCTCTGAAAATAGCAGATCTACAAGCTCACAACGCGTCACGCTGCGACGTGTTGTGAGCTTGTAGATCTGCTATTTTCAGCATGCAAACAAGTGTAAAATCAGCTATTACGATGCCATCAAGGCACCGCCAAAATAAATTTTAGTCGACTAAATCAACTGCAGATTCAGTCGACTAAAATCTTATGATATTTAGTCGACTAAAGCTAGACAAGAACTAAAACATTTCAGATGACTAAAATATGTCTAAAACTAAATGGAATTTTATTCAAAAGACTATGACTAAAACTAAATCAAAATTTGCTGTCAAAATGAACACTGATGTGCACACACACAAAGCATGTGACACAGACAGACAGAAAGATTGAGAAAGAGAGGGAACTTGGAGAGAACCCTGCCTCCCTGTCCCTGTCCAACAAACTGGCTGCATGTGGGCAGGTCGATACGGTCTATGTAGGAGCCAGTTATTTATATTTAATAATATTATGTATTTATTTATTGGCCTTGTATTGTAGTGTGTGTGTCTACTAATGGCTGTAGTGTGCTCACCCCCGCGCTGGTCTCTCAGCCTGATCTCCAGAGATCTCCGTAACATTGCACGGATCCAGTGCACTTCATTCCGTGGATAGTCGCCTAGAAACCCCGAAATTGCGTGCATATGTACGGCGAGTCCCACGGTGGGCGTAACCAGTCGCAAGCAGTCCCCACAACAAAATTTACGATTCTGTGCCTATCGGTACATAACTCAAACGGCGCTGAGTAGGCACAGGCGAACGTCACACCGTTCAGGACGGCAACTCGGTCGCCTTAGCTCCCTCGGTGGTCCTTCACGGGGTGACAGTTCGCCTGTGACTGCTCGCCTCCGTCATGGTTTAGTCACAATGGGGGAGATGCGAGGCGGCTATGCACGAATTTCGGGTTTTTCCGTGTCTATTCACGGAATTTCAAAAACTTCAAAAACGTTCAAAGAGAACGTTTCCTCTGGAGATCGGGTTGGGTCTCTTTATAAGAAAGGTCCGTCATGCTATGCCGTGACAGACAGAGAAGCACACAGTCTTTATTTAGACCTTGCTTCCGTGCGGGAGATTTATGTTGTCTTATTTTATTCTATTGCAAGTTTAGTTTTTCTTTTCATTTCTGCATCTCTGTAAAAGGAAGGAATAAATCAAGCTATAATTTGAAATCTAACCAAACCTGGAGTGGACTTTCTTTTCTATAATCTGCAACAAGCGTCTATTATTTCAGTCTGTCCAAGAGTGACTCACACAAGTGGAATATATAGTTTTTTAACAAAAGGATATGTGGGTCACTACAGTCTACAGTATGTCTCCTTTTCCCAAATGGAAATAGCGATCCTTATAAATACTTCACCTAAGTATATTAAGTCTTAGTGATCTCTTAGTGACTAAGAAATCCACTGGAAAAAAATATGTTTATACATACATAGAATACATTTTCAGCTGGTAGAACATATATACACATTGTTGTCTGTGTAATTGTGTTCCACTTGCTGTACCAATACATGATTGTACCAAATGCTATCCAGAGTTCCAGACTACAGATGTTTATTAAAAACAGCTCATGGCATCTTGTATCCCCCTGCTTTTTTTTTTTTTTTACAAAAATAACGAACAAAAATGTGAAACTCAAATATAATTGGAGTGCATGCTTCTTCATGTCTTTATGATGACTGGACCGCTACAGGGGCTGCACACGCTGTGACTAAAGTTACTTCAGCGCAAATAAATGTAACAGTAATGTAGTAATAATAATAATAACAAACAGCTTGGACTTCATTCTTGCCATTAAACATAGGAAAGTCAGGTAGAGTGAGACTAGTGGTTGGAGTTGTAATCGAGGAGACAAAGATTGAAGCTTCAAAGCTTTATCATGCTGCTGAGTGTCATATCACCCTGAAAAGGTTTCTATGGAAACCACGGCAGCCAAGAGTTCTGACCAGCGAGACACCAGTATTGATGTCTCCAGTTCATTTCATTTGATTAATTCAGTTTACTGTACACTTAGAGAGAGAATGAAGACAGAGAGAGACAGAGAGAGAGAGAGAGAGAGAGAGAGAGAGAGAGAGAGAGAGAGAGCTCCGAGCATCTGAACAATGGAAGCTTGTGTGGTTCTCAAATATTTCTAGAACAGGGCTCACAAGCGTAAACTAATTTTTTTTAACATTATTTAAACAACATTAAAATAGTAGTATTTTGCCAATTATTCTGGGGGCTCACTTGCAATATCCTCACAGCCTATCAGTGGGACCCGGCCCCACAGGTTTGAGAATCGGCTAGTATTTGAATTAATTAGTGAACCCTTTGTAAATTAAACTGATATCAGAGCGCTCTGCAATGTCTAAAAACCAGAGCGATCTGAAATGGGAGCATCAGCGTGGTGTTTCCAAAATGAAAGCCACGGTCAGAGACAGAGCTGGGGCCGATGGCAGTGACATGTGGGGTATCTATCTCTTCTTGTTTGTTGCATGAGAGATAGGAGAGAGAGGAGCGGAGGAAAAGGTTCCAGGAGTGGAGGATGGATGAGGAGCTTTAATACATTAAGACCGTGTGCTATGAGCTTGTAGATCTGCAATTGTTTTGATCTGCTATTTTTTTTTTTTAATCTTGGAAAATCAGTGCAAATCTTTGAATATATATATATATATATTTTAAAGCGAAAATGTTTCACTCCGATCTGTGCTTCTGGTGGGGGGGGGGGGTGTCTCCCTGAACAACATATTTTGAGATGGGGGTCCGTGGCCAAGTACACATTTTGGGGGTACTTGACATGTAAAAGTTGGAGCACCACTGATATAGTAACATACTGTTAGAATTTAGAAAGCATGTTTAGATATGTATTTGGCCGCAGACCCCCATCTCCAACTGTTTCGTTCCAGGGACCCCCAGAAGCAAAGATTTGAGTTACAAATGTTCGCTTTAAAAAATGCATATTGAAAGATTTGCACACATTTTCATGATTTTTCTAAAATAGTAGATCTACAAGCTCTTAGTTATGAGCTTGTAGATCTGCTATTTTTGAATAGCCAAAGATGTCTAAAATGGCAGAGATGCGTTCCCGGATTGAATGGGTTAATCTGCAGGTCTGTGACTTGCTTCCATTTTTCCTCCAACACATTAAAGGTATTCATCGTTAGCAGGAGAGACAGTGAGACTCTTGACAGGGCCAGACAAATGGAGGGCTGTGTGTGTGTGTGTGTGTGTGTGTGTGTGTGTGTGTGTGTGTGTGTGTGTGTGTGTGTGTGTGTGTGTGTGTGTGTGTGTGTGTGTGTGTGTGTGTGTGTGTGCGTCAGAGAGTGGGCTACTAATGACGGGCGGGTTTCTGGCTCTGTCTGTGTGCTAACCTCGCCATCACTCTGCAACGGGGTTAATGCTCCACACACACACACACACACACACACACACACACACACACACACACACACACACACACACACACACACACACACACACACACACACACACACACACACACACACACACACACACACACACACAGGCACACTTAGAGGTGAGTGATCGCTGTACCTTGAGGAACAACAGTATCAGTCTGCAGGCTCAAACACGAGCCAGTGTTGCATTGTGAATGACCTTATCCCCCCCTCCGCCCCCCCCCTTCCTCTGATCCATTCATTCATCACACAGACAGTGCCCCCCCTCCGGGGTCACAGAAGGAGCATGGAGGAGGAGACCAGGAGGAGGAAGAAGGAGGTGAAGAGGATGAGGGGGTGTTCCGTTCCTGATTAGGGTGGGCTATTTAAACCCAAGCCCCCAGAACCGAGAGGGAGCAGTGAAGCGCATTGGACATGGTGGCCGTTCATAGGTACTGCAGCTTATTACGGCTGGGGCCAGACACATGAACGAGCCAAAACGGTTTCAACCAATAGGCTCTATGCACAGCAGCCATATTGTGAAGACATTCACAGGTGTTACCAATGATACTAATGAAGGCTCTGTTCCATTTAGTGTAGCACAGTGGTTTTCAGATGTTTCAGTTTCCACGAGCCCCATAACTCTGAGAGTGTACAAATGGACCCTTACAGGTCCATTTGGTTCCATTTGTACACTCTCAGAGTTACACACTTGTAAGGGGCCAATTGGAAACCCCTTAAGGAACCATGAGGGTCCCTGGACCCACATTTTAGAACCACTTGGTGTAGCAGAGTGTTTCCAGTGAGCCAACATGCACAGTATCAGCACCCTGACTCTGTTTGACCAGAATGGAACAGAGCCTTCATTAGTATCATTGGTAACACCTGTGAATGTCTTCACAATATGGCTGCTGTGAATAGAGCCTATAGACCATATTCACACGGCGGCCATATTGGAATTTAACATTGAAAGTGCCGCCACCCGGGGTGGCTACTTTCATTGACTTCATAGAAACATGGCCGCCGTGTGAATATGGTCTATTGGCTCGACTCACAAGCTTGCGCACAGGGCAGCACACAGAGGTGGCGCAAAACGCCAGAGGCCCCGCCCCTCAGGCAGTCACATTTCCCAACCCAGAGGGTGGTGTGAAAAGGGAGTATTGCGCTGGGTGAGCAACTCCATACAAGTGGATGGGCGGGGATTTCCGGTGCTCTCCATATTATTTTTTATACTCTATGGTTAAATCTCCCTGCCTACCTGCTCATTCTTTGCTTCGCCTCCTCCTCACTGCAGTCGGCTGCTGCTTCCCTATGAAGTTATGCAATCCCACAGCATCCATCCACCTGTGGGCTCTGTCTCTATATATTCCCCTTTGGGGTCTTAATTTATTCCCTGTAATATGTATATTTGGCATATCACTTATTATACATTTAAATTATACATTTTTCATGCGTACACAGGGAATGAATAGAGACAGAGCCTTGACGCCAATAACTATGCTTCAGATGTCAATGCTTTATTGATGCTCAATAAAAAACATTTAATTCAATCCAAGAGTTGTCTGACTGAACTAAGTCTCTCTCTCTTCTCCTTCAGTAAGCAGCTGGTCTTTTGGTTCCTGGCTTTATTTTCATTCATACACGCTTTATTTTCATTCATTTTCAACACACACACACACACACACACACACACACACACACACACACACACACACACACACACACACACACACACACACACACACACACACACACACACACACACACACACACACACACATTCATATTGTAACATTTATCCACAATAATTGTTGTTTATTTAAATTGTGAACCAAAAAGTGAACCAAACTGAATGTTTAGCATTTTTAATTAACGATGTGTGTGTGTGTGTGTGTGTGTGTGTGTGTGTGTGTGTGTGTGTGTGGTGTGTGTGTGTGTGTGTGTGTGTGTGTGTGTGTGTGTGTGTGTGTGTGTGTGTGTGTGTGTGTGTGTGTGTGTGTGTGTGTGTGTGTGTGTGTTAAACTGCCCCGTTGTAACTACCATCGTCAATGTAGTAGGTGCAGTGTAGTAGGTGCAGTGTAGTAGGTGCATTTGCATTGCTGTGGACTATGTAGCTTGCATACAAGAAGGCATTTCTCACCGGTGGACTCTACCAACAGCCAACGCTACGTGACGACGGACCCTCCCGTGAACAGCTACCGGGAAGAGAGGCGGCAATAGACCCGGCGGCCTTCCCGCGGTGCGGTGGGTCCGTCCGCTGTCGGAATAGCAATGGGTGGACTTCCAGGCCCATGAGAACAACTACAGAGAGCGATTTAACACCAAGCAGCAGTGCAAGACTAAGAACTTTGTTTCCTCTGGTGATCCAGCCAAGGACATTATACCCACGGACTGTTTGTTGGAGGGTTTCGGCAACTTGGGATGCCCAAAGACGAGGCAGAAAGGCTGGCAAAGTATTGTGCTGTCTCTGCTGCCATATGTGGCGGAGCCGCCGCTACTTGGAGCGCTGAGTGACATGCGTGTTGTATCATGAGGACGTATCCATGAGTTTGTAGCCTCGATCTCCAGGCTTTTATTTTAGTTTTGCTAAAAAATAAGAGCCTGGACCAGCCTGTTGACGCAACTGGAATAGGAAGTGTTTCATTTCCCCAACCAACCAGAGTGCAGTGGGCGTCGCTCCAAATGTTGTGACGTCAGGGCTCTCAATGCTACACATCGGGGAGGAGGAGGGGCATGGGGCGGGGCGGGGCGGGGGCTGACGGACAGATCGGTGAACCAATGGGATCTCACAGAATTTTTCTCCGGAGATTTTGAACCCGCCCCTCTATGCCAGATATGAGACACGCTAGGGCAGCCTAATGAGTTTGTGAATGTAACCTTTACTGCGCCTAAAATATTTGTGTCCCTGTATGCTTTCCCTGTGTGTGGACATAAATAAATTGTTAAACTATGTGTGTGTGTGTGTGTGTGTGGGCTTGTGTGTGTGTGTGCTACCATCTCTGCATCTCTTCTGCTTTAAGAGAATTGAATTTCTACTGGGTCCTACACAATCCTCTCTCCTCTGCGTCCTCTACAATCTATGTGGTAATGTGCACTGTGTATTATTTTGTGTTGCGTGCATGTGTGCGTGAGTGTGTGCATGTGATTGTGTGTGCATGTGAGTGTGTGTGTGTGTGTGTGTGTGTGTGTGTGTGTGTGCACATGTAGGATTCCAATTTGCTGCTATGTCTGACGGCTGCTCTCTAATTCTCCCAGAAGGCCGAGCAGCGGGTAGAAGAGAATTACTACTGTTACACCCTCGCCAAGCTGATTACCTATCGACTGGCCTAAACACCTTGGTAACGCCACGCCACGCCACGCCACGCCACGCCACGCCGGCCGTGTGTGTGTGTGTGTGTGTGTGTGTGTGTGTGTGTGTGTGTGTGTGTGTGTGTGTGTGTGTGTGTGTGTGTGTGTGTGTGTGTGTGTGTGTGTGTGTGTGTGTGTGTGAGTGAAAGAGAGAGAGAGAGCGAGAGAGAAAAAGTGATTGAATCATCAGTGAGAATCTAATTCTCCTCTTCCCTCTCTTACTATCCCAATCTCTCTAACACCAACACATATACACATTTTAGCATGCGTGCGTGCGCACACACACACACACACACACACACACACACACACACACACACACACACACACACACACACACACACACACACACACACACACACACACACACACACACACACACACACACACACACACACACACACACACACACACACACACACACACACACACACACACCCGTCCAGACTTTAACAGGTAGTTTTAAAGGCAGTGATTGGTCAGGTCGAGCCCCTGGCGATCAATAGAGTGATGAGATGATGACATCACTCAGCAGGATGAACCCGGGGTCAAATCCTTATCTTTCCAATCAGCTGGCAGGCTGACTCTGATGACCTCATCACTAATGGCCAGGTAGAGAGGAGTATTAACTCTACATCTCAGTGAGAGAAACTAGATATGCCTGCACACTGTGTCTGCCAACACATACACACACACACACACACACACACACACACACACACACACACACACACACACACACACACACACACACACACACACACACACACATGTACGCACATGCACACGCACAAGCACACGCACCCAGTATGTTTTTTTTTAATTCGCAACCTGTCCTTCATACAGAGAAAGTCACTGACACAACACATGCCAACTCATTTTGTAACTAGAAAAAGTGCTCCTCGGAGCACAGGTCTCTGCCAGGTCAGGTAGGTTATTGTGTCCTCCTGGTGGCGCTATAATAGGCCAATGTGAAAAGGGTGCCATTTCTTCTTAGGCCTTTCACAGCAATCGGACACTGCATTCATGATTTGACACATTTTGTTCCAAAAACAATGTGTGCTAAATTAGACCTGCTGGTGGCGCTATAACAGGCTGGGTGGCATTTATTCCTGCCTAATGGGAATGTGCATGTGAAATTTCATGGAAATCACAAGCTGCGTTCATGATTTGAGGCAGTTCTAAATTGCAAACTTTGGAAGCCAACCTTAGCCAATGAGGAAGGAATCTGGAAAATCGGACAGATCTGGGTTGATCACATGACTATAGAGATACTGTGTACCGATTTGCATGACGTTTGGATAAAATCTGTAGGAGTAATATAAAAAAATGGGTTTTGCACATATCTGCCTCTTGGTGGCGCTATAACAGGCCCATGTGAAAATTTCGGCCTGGCGGAGACAATAATGTTAGGAATTACAAAACTGTGAATGTTTGCTATTACTTCCCTTTTTCCTATAAATAACTACAAAACTGGATGTTTAATAAGATCCCCCCCCCCCCCCCCCCCCCCACTTATGTTGTTTCCCTTTTAAACACAGTACAGTTGTCTCAGTGGGTTTCCCCTGTATAAATGAATAAAGGATAAACAGACAGGGATGAAATTAACATTAGATTAATCAACTTAATGCTAAGACAAAAATACATACAGATATATACAGTAGATTACGTTATGTTATGTTAATTTATTGTAATATATAGGGTGGCATTTCTTCCTCGGCCTAGTGGGAATGTGCGTGCAAAGTTTCACAGCAATCCCACGCTGCGTTCATGATTTGAGGCATTTTGTTCAAAACGAGCCACTTGTGCAAACTTTAGATGGCAATCTTATAGCCAGTCAGGATGGAATATGAAACATCGGACAGATCCTTCTTGATCACATGACTATAGAGATACTGTGTACCGATTTGCGTGATAGAATCTGTAGGAGTAATTTTTTCTTTTTGTGCAAAAATCTGCCTCCTGGTGGCGCTACGGACGGACGGACAGGGTGCAAAACATAGTCTCGGCAGACAATAACACTCCATTACCATACCATTTCCCTCAACTAACGTTAGTTCTGGACTGACAGAATGCTCACAGAGTGTATGTGTGTTAAATGATGGCTGAGATTGGTGACTTCAGCACCTTAACGATGTCACACTCAAAGTGATGTCAGAAATGTCTACAAACTTTTATATATAACTCCCAATCTAGTGAACGAACTTAACCCCAATCAAAGGAATATGATAAAACAGTGGGTGTGAAGAGGACAAAGAAAGAGAGAGAGAAAGCGACAGAGGGAGAGGGAGGAGTGCATTATGTTCACCAATGAATTAGCGGAGGGCAAAAGTCCCTCCATTTCCCTGATTGTGTTCGCCATTATGAAAGTACCCCTACACGCAAATACACAATTTACTGCAACATTAGCATTTAGCAGCAAATGGACTGATAAACTGAGTGAAAGAGCGGGCGAGAGAGAGAGAGAGAGAGAGAGAGAGAGCGAGCAAAAATGAGTCGGGGGAGGAGGTCACGCAAACAGGGCTCTCCAGCCTTCCATGTGGGTGTCTCCTCAATTTGTTGGACGGAAATGGGGAGAGATGAAAGGATAAAAGGATAAAAGGGAGAGAAAGAGAGAGTGAGAGAGAGAGAGAGAGAGATAGAGAGAGAGAGAGAGAGAGAGAGAGAGAGCAAGTGTAGTTGAGTGTAGGGCGAGGAACACTGGGTGCTTTTAAAAAGGTAGAAAAAAAACCACCTTTCATTCAGAAGTCGACGCCCAAACACACACACACACACACACACACACACACACACACACACACACACACACACACACACACACACACACACACACACACACACACACACACACACACACACACACACACACACACACACACACACACACACACACACACCCTTCCCCTCCCCCATGCGCACACACGCAGACGCACGCTGCCCCTCGGTTCAATCAAAGCCGCTGCCATTACAGTGGCAACACACAATGAATCATGGGATTGATGACGCGCCCTCGCAGAGCGGACAAGTACTTTCTACTGCCGGGCAGGATGAAGGGAACGAAGGGATGAATGGAGAGGAAGAGAGAGAGAGAGAGGATACAGTGGGGATGGGCAGGGGGGGTATAGGGAAGTAGAGGGTTAACTGGATGGGTGTGTAATCATTTATCAGCCTTTGACCTGTGTGACCTCCTAACAAGAATACAACTGCAGGATGCAGGAGTAACAACCATCACAACACTGTGTATAGTATTCGTGTGAGCGTGCGTGGGCGTGTGCGCACGTGCGTGTGTGAGTGTGTGTGTGTGTGTGTGTGAACAGAGAACGAGAGACAAAACAACCATCACAACTCAATGCATCGCTAAAGTGTGTGTGAGTGCATGTGTGTGCATGTGCGTGCGTGCGTGTGTGCATGCGTGTCTGTCTCTTGGCGCTATGTGCTCTTTCTGCAGTGAGAGAAATGAGAATTCAACACCGCACCATCGAATCCCTATATTCAGAACAATATCTACCTATTTCACAGCGTGGGGGCTTGTGTGTGGGCGTGCGCGTGGCGTGGCGTGCGATCACACACACACACACACACACACACACACACGCATAAAGTTAGGTATAGGGTGTTAAAATCTTTTTCCTTCAATCTCAAAGCAGCGCACTGCACCCTCTGAGGATTACACAGAAAGATGGAGGGTAAGACAGGCTGAGAGAGAGAGAGAGAGAGAGAGAGAGAGAGAGAGAGAGAGAGAGAGAGAGAGAGAGAGAGAGAGAGAGAGAATGAAGGATATGAAAGATGAGTAGGAGAGAAGACGATGGGAAAAGGAAGGAGAAATGAAGATACTGTACAGTACATACAGTACTGTACGAGAAAGAAGAGAAGGAGAAAGGGTGGGGGGAGCAGGGAGGAGGGAGATGAAGACAAATGCAGGACAAAGAAAGCCAGCAGGGTTTAGACCCACAAATGAAATCAAATGGTTCCACCACGTTTTTGTGCGTGCGTGCGTGCGTGCGTGCGTGCGTGCGTGCGTGCGTGCGTGCGTGCGTGCGTGCGTGCGTGCGTGCGTGACGTGAAAGTGTTAGAACCACCACACCGAGACACTGACTCTCCTGACTACCTCTATTCGTGTATGGGCACCTATCATGTAAATCAGTAATCAGTGGTTCTCAAACTTTTTCATGTCAAGGACCCCCAACTTGACACTTATTAGCCCGCGGACCCCCATTTAAAAAGATATGCCAGGGACCCCCATAGGAGAAGATTTTTACGGCTCTAGCAGTGATTCTCAACCATTTTAATTTCAAGGACATCCAGTTTTACATGCATTAGGCTACGGACCCCCATTTAATGGCATTCCTATCTCTGGGACCCCAATTTATATCGTAAAATCAATGTTAATTTAACTCTGAGAGCGTACAAATGGAACGCTCTCAGAGTTACAGACCCATATATAAGGGTCCATTACTCCATTTGGTTCCTAACTATCCATCATTTAGCTGGGGACCCCCTGGAACTCCCTCAAGGACCCCTGGGGGTCCCCAGGCCCCACTTTGAGAATAAAATGGTGTAAATGGTGTGTGTGTACCATGACCCACCTGGACCAGACCACAACGTTATATAACTTTGTGGTTCAAGGTGGTGGGCTGTGCTACTCACTATGCCCGACATGAGCCCTCATATTCGGTAGAGGGAGTGAGGTGAGTCGGGTGGTCTGAGGTGATGGTGGTTGGAAAGCTCCATGTGGTAAATGGCTGTCTCTTAGTCGGTTAGAAGTAGTACACTGGGCCCTTTGCGACCAGAACATGAAATCAATATATGGAATCGAAATAGCAAAGTTAAAGTTTCCCCGGTACAGCTGGGAATCAATCTCCCCCTCTCTCTCCCTGTCCTCTGTTGAAAACACTTCATAGAAAATGGCCCTGGAAGCAGGTACTGTTATAGTGAAGTCCCCAGATTCCCCCCTGTTGATGTGTGATCTGGACAGAGCATTACAAACATATTTGTATGCCCTGTCCAGACTGGTCGACGGGCACACTTCCATGAGTCCCAGGTCCCCTTTATATATACGCCTGATGGAGCCTTCCAAGAAGATTTTCCCCAGGGGAGAGGGGACAAGCCCCAGGCACTATTTTTGTCCATTAATTCGACTTGGAATGTGCCCAGGGCCCCATCATTGCACCGCTTCTACCGGAATTAGGGCACCCCCTGTTGGGCTCCCCACATGGGAGGTTTAGATCCACCAGAGAGGGACGCCAACTCTCTGCACTTCATGAAAGAGGAGTACAGTGGTGGAAAAAGTACTCAAATGTTTTACACTACACTGCGTCAATACTGCAATGTAGAAGTACTCTGTTACAAGTAAAAGTCTGGAATTCTAAATGTTCTTGAGTAAAAGTACAAAAGTATTGGTATCAAAATGTACTTAAAGTACCAAAAGTAAAAGTACAAAATGTTTGAAAATAGCAGATCTACAAGCTCGTGCGTCACGATGCAAGTTGTGAGCTTGTAGATCTGCTATTTTCAACTAGCTTAGGTATAAAATACTAATCGGATATACTCCAGTAAAGTAAAAGTACCTCAAAATTGTACTTAAGTACAGTACTTGAGTAAATGTACTCAGTTACTTTACACCACTGAGGAGTACAGTGGGGATACAGAGAGGCTGCTGGGTGGGGTGAGTGTGGTTGTGGGTGTGGAGGTCAGTGTGGGGCATGTTTCCTCCTAAACAGCTCTTACCTAAACACACAGTAGACACACATGGGCTTTTCAAGCTATTTACAAAGTACCTGTGAGACACATTTCTCCTTAGTGGATATGGATATATACCGTGCAGTAAAAACACACCTACACTCACTCAGTGAATCATGTTAGTACATTAAAGTAACATTCAGTCTATTCCTCTCTCATATAAACCTTTTAAAGAACTCCCACACACTCTCTCTTCTGCAAACACACACACACACACACACACACACACACACACACACACACACACACACACACACACACACACACACACACACACACACACACGCACACGCACACGCACACACACACACACGCACACACCTGATGAGCTCAACTTAATATGGCTTGTGCAAACACACACACACAAACACAAACACACACACACTCAAAATAAAGAATGTCGGAAGACTTCTTAGACCCTCAGTATAAAGGCTACAGACAGTGTCTGCTACACCCCCCCCCCCCCCCTCTCTCTCTCTCTCTCTCTCTCTCTCTCTCTCTCTCGCAAGGTCAGTGTTAATTAATGGCCTAACTCAACATGTGAACCATTCATCTTGCCGGTGATGCTGGTGAAGCTGTTTTCAGAAGTCCTCTCCCAGGACCTTGTGTTAGAGTGAATCCTCATCTGACCTGCCCTGCTGTCTGTGTGTCTTACATCATCTTAATGTCCTGCTGACCCGCGGTGCCTTTTCGACAATGTCGCCCGCTTCGACCTGGAAGCCACCGATTTCATTCATGGGTGATCACGTTAAAAACTCATTTAGGACTGTTTGCACTGCCGGTGATTCCAATTAGCCCGGCCCCACTGTAAGGATATACAGTGGCACACACACACACACACACACACACACACACACACACACACACACACACACACACACACACACACACACACACACACACACACACACACACACACACACACACACACACACACACACACACACACACACACACACACACACACACACACACACACACAGCGAGCCGGAGTGCTCAGTTACTAGTACCCCTGAAAGTGTACAAAATGGAACGGTAAGAGATTTCACGGTTAGGGATGGGACGACATGAATATTTCCTGTCGCGATAATCAAAATATGCTCAAAACTCTTAAAATGGCACTTTTGCTAACCACTTGAACCCCAGCATCCATAGTCTGGGGTGGAACATTTGTGCCAAAAATAGCAGATCTACAAGCTCACAACGTGTCGCACCGCTTGTTGTCCCATCCCTATGCACAGTGTAGGCTGAACAGAACAATTGGTAAAAACCGAAGCACCAGTGTACACCAAGTCAGTGTGTTGGGTTTCAGACGTTATTTTGAGGTTATGCATTACTGAAGTATAGGGACGGTGTTCAAAGTCTTTCTGATGTGTTCTGGGTACCTGATGTGGTCATTCGGTGCCATTTAGATGATTTCAACCATGATGTATACTGATATTTTGTGCACTGATATTGTTGTGAACTGCTAATTTGACTGTGACTGTGATATGGTGTAACACTGTAACTGATCAAGTAATTGTCAAGCAAGGACCCCCCCCCCCCTACACAGGTGGGGATGATTATGTGTATGCTTAAAAGAGGGGCCTACACCCCCATTATCACTTTTTAATCTGCTCCGAGAAGGCTGAGGCCGAAATGCATAAGCATTCTCAATAAATGAGGATTTTGTATCCGAGCCAGTCTTGCATCCTGTATTTTGGAGTGCTGCTTTTTCCACTTCGGTGGTATTTGATTTAAGGTGAGAGAAGACATCTTTGTAGATTTTTCCTAATGCCACAGAGACAGACATCCATTTGATCTCATTCTGTCCATACCCTGCATTATGCAACATCAGTGCGACTGAGTCACATCAAGTGGAACAGCCGTCTTAGACAGTAACTCCAACCACTTGGTACCGACGGAGACGCTAAGGGCCCCCCCCACCCCCACCACCCCACAGAGAGCAGTGCAGCGATTATACACAGACTATACAACAGCTACAAAGCTCTGCCTCTGACCGCATGACAGCACCAGCACACACACACACACACACACACACACACACACACACACACACACACACACACACACACACACACACACACACACACACACACACACACACACACACACACACACACACACACACACACACACACGCACACACACACACACATCCACAAAGTGTTTGCACTCAGCATAGTTTAGACTATACCCGAGTGGAGGAGGAATTCAACTCACCTGGGGGAGCGATACACGGCAGCACATCAAAGCATCCACAGCACAGGCAGTGAAGGACACAGAGTCAGAGAGAGAGAGAGAGAGAGAGAGAGAGAGAGAGAGAGAGAGAGAGAGAGAGAGAGAGAGAACAAGGGAATAGGGAGATGGAGGGATGGAGAAAAAACAAAAAAGGAGAGCATTATTGTGGTGATACATTCTCAACAGCGTTTCAGCAGCGTGGGCTTTCCTCTGCGTCTGAGAGACAGTGAAATGTCAACACAGTTTAGAATAAATGACACGAGAAACCGAAACGCAACCCGAGTGAACATACTGGAGGATTTGTGGGTAACAGCTTGGCGCAGTACATCAAAACAAGACCTGTGCCTGTGTGTGTGTGTGTGTGTGTGTGTGTGTGTGTGTGTGTGTGTGTGTGTGTGTGTGTGTGTGTGTGTGTGTGTGTGTGTGTGTGTGTGTATCTAAACTAATACAAGTGCAGTAAAGTGTGCTTTATGACTGAAACAAACTCCCAGGGTCTAAGTCATTGCTCAGTTACACTGGAGAGGAGAGGAGAGGAGAGGAGAGGAGAGGAGAGGAGAGGAGAGGAGAGGAGATCAATTTCCAGCTTTTACACTTATCAGAGCTGCCTACCATCCTCACTCTCTCTCTCGTGTGTGCATGTGTGTGCGTGTGCGTGCGTGTGTGTTTGTTTGTGTGCGTGTGTGTGCGTACGTGTGTGGCCAGCTGAGACAGCATCTGCTGGGCGTAAGAGCCAAGATCTGGCAACCCGCCAAAACATGCCTCACATACTAAGTCAGATGGAAAATAAAATACACGCACACATGCAAAACAGAACTCCAAATGAGCCGAGCGGGGAAGGCAAAGAAATGCAAATTCACACACAAAACACAATCCCATCATGCATGCGCCTGCATCAGTGTATTGTGAGCGCGCGCACACACACACACACACACACACACACACACACACACACACACACACACACACACACACACACACACACACACACACACACACACACACACACACACACACACACACACACACACACACACACACACACACACACACACACACACACACACACACACACACACCCTTAGGCAAATTGCTCCACCTCAACAAATGGGCACAAATAAAATTGGAATCAAAAACCCAGAGTGCACACACACACAACCACACAACCACACACACACACACACACACACACACACACACACACACACACAACATCCTGACCATTTCTAGGGAATTTTTAGGGCCATTTCTAGGGCTAGATTTGCAGTATCTCAATAACATGATCTTTGAGAGACTGGCCCTGCAGCACCTGAAGCCCCCCCTGCGTGACTCTGTGGACCCCCTGTAGTCGGTGTGGATGATGGCCTCATGTACACACACGCGCACACCCGCACACCCACACACACACACACACACACACACACACACACACACACACGGAGCACTAAACGCCTTTCTACTTC
>NC_137604.1:56961867-56984978 GCF_963280865.1 Gymnoscopelus braueri
GTCTACATTCTGAGAAGCAAGCACCTCAATGACCGGCTGTGACTCTTGTTGTAAAGAGACATTCATAGCTGCAAGCAGTGTAGGCCTACTTGCTTTATGTCAGCACATCTGATATATTATGCAAGTGTTAATTGACGGGTAGCCGGTCATTATTGATAAATAAATCCGGAGGTGCCTAAACACCCTGGAGGGATTTATTTATCACTAATGACCGGCTACCCGTCAATTATACCGCTTATTACACGGCTACGTAATTAATTAATTAATCGACCCAAAGGTAACAACAAAACAAAGTATTTCCTTGCTTACGAAATGAAAGTATTCCATAAGTGTTGCGCTGGGCTGACATGGTCGCCTCGGAAAAAAGGAAGAGTTCATCAAATAGAATACATTTTCAGTTTCTCTGCATTGTCCATTTCTCGCTTCAAATGTAAAAAAAAAAACATTATTGAGAGCAATGTTTAGTTTTAAGTGACATGGTGTGTTTGTTTACATGGCTGTCATGTTGGATACAGCATAAAATCAAGCAGTGCATGTTGATATGAGCAGGTGCTCTGAGTCTTTGATTAGACAGCGGTCTGTCATAGAGCTCATCGGTCATTATCCAGAAATAACACGCCGCTGAATTCAGTGATTGACCAATCAGAACACATCAAACCGCCTCCAGGTATCAAAACCAAAGATCTCAATACGGCCAAGCAGGGCACAGTACAGTATAATCTGATGTTACCAGCACAAATAAGACATGGATAGGTCAAACAGCAAAACAGCCAATGAATAAATATTGCAGGAGCTATTTAATGAAAAACAGAGCACACCAGGGCTGCTTGCAGGGATCGAGTCCTCATCCACAACGGTTAAATCTACCCATCTAAAAGCTTCTGTCAGCTTGTCCCAGCATTGTCATCCCAGGTGTTGGCAGTTTTGTGCTGACAGCAGTCCCAGCAGGTTTAGCATCAGTGTCAGTTGTCATCAAGCTAACATTTCTGCGGTAGAAGACATATCTCTGGCCCTGCTGGTTGCTCTTCAGAGTCCATTAGTTTAGAATTTAGAAAATGCGGAAAATGTTAAATCCAACATTTTAGAGTACGTTTTCTCGTTTTCTTAACATAATCTGTATGCCGACTACAAAACAGAGAATTACTAATGGTAATTTGGTGTGCCGCAGTGACTGAATCAGAGTGCCAACCTTGCTTGGATGGTGATGGGATGAATTAGTGATGAAACACCCTCATGCATAAAACATACATCAATAATAGCCGTTATGAATGATCATCATAATTATGTCTACAGGTAAGTCGTGCCATTATTACACTCTATAGGCCCTATTTGGACAATCTATGGCGAGAGGTATGTTGTGTTTAATTATTTGGTGGGTACTAGCGCATGGCATATAAAGTGCATGATGGCACAAATACCTTGGAGACGTGTCCAACTCTGAATTTGCTAGTCGGAGTGGGTGGGCGTGAAAATGACAACTGCACTTCGCGCCAAGAGTAAAATATGTCCAATTTCTAAAGTTCCACCATCCTCAGCATACTATTGCTCTGCAGTGGTGGGAAAATTACTCACATTTTGTACATCATGTAGAAATACTCTGTTACAAGTAAAAGTCCGGAATTAAAAATGTACATGAGTAAAAGTACAAAAGTATTGGTATCAAAATATACTTAAAGTACAAAAGTAAAAGTACTCATTATGCAGAATGTCCCATTTCACAATTTTCAAATGTATAAAATGTCCAAAACACTTGAAATTTGAAAAAAACGAAATGTATGTAGGGCTTAAGTGGTTAATGTATGTTTTGTAATAATAATCCAAAAAGTAACTAGTAACTAAAGTGTTCAAGTAGTGGAGTAAAAGAACAATATTTGCCTTTGAGATATAATGGAGTAAAAGTAAAAGTACTGAAAACTGGAAATACTCCAATAAAGTAAAAATACCTCAACATTGTACTTAAAGTACAGTACCCGAGTAAATGTACTTGGTTACTTTACACCGCTGATATTACAGACATATCACGCATGGTGCTTGGCTGTACTACAAAGACACATCTACCTACAGTAGTACACAGAGGTGACAGAGGCCGTTTAGACAACAACAGACTGAACATCATGCCTTGCTCAAAAAAAATGTCCTCTCTACACTAGCCTTTGACTTTCTCCTTGTTCAGCACACTGGCTCTTATCAGGATGTGTCAAGACGCTGTGGTCTCCCGGCATTGCTTCTGTTCAAACACAGACTATTTGTACAGTATTAGTCAACACAGTTTACTCTGCAGCTTGTTCTCCATTTCATATCTCCCCAGGATTCTTTAACAATTATTCAAAACCCTGACATGAAACAATGGGGAGGGGAAAGAGGTAAAGAAAGCACAACATTTCCCCAAAACGCAAATATTTAATGTAGGATTTTCTGTTATTCTATGGATACCTGGGGAAGCCGGTTAGATTACATAGAAAGCGTTCTCATTCACCACACAATCGCAACGTTCTCAGTTTGATTCCGGCTGCATGGAGCCCTTGCTTTGCATTCCCATCCTTCTCTCTCTCTCTCTGCTCTCAACTTCCTATCTAGTCAAATACTAAATACATTTCTAGATACTGGTCACCACATACATACAAGGCCTTCAATAACCTAGCCCCCAGCTACCTCTCTGACCCTCCTCCACCTCCATGCCGCCTCCTGTTCCCTCAGGTCTGGTGGTGATGCCAAACTCATGGTGGTCCCTGGGACAAAGCGCCGGGCCCTGGGGCGACAGGCCCGTCTCGGTTGCTGCCCCCCCCACCCTGGAAACCACTACTCAACTCACATCAAAGCTGGCCCCACCCTCTCCTTGTTTTAACCCATTTAGACCTGAGGCCGATTCTAAAAACGCCCTCTAAAAGTTTTCTGAAAAACGTCAAATATTTATTCAAAAACAATTTCAAAACAAGTATGTTGCTATAGCCTATGAACATAGCAAAAACCCCAAAAGGGGGTTCCCGGATTGAAAGGTATAGTTACGGATTAGGGGTTCCCAGTCTAAAGGGTTAAACTGTCGCCAAAGCCCACCTATCCAGACTTGCCTTCCCCATTTAATTCAAGTATACCCTTGTTTAACCTTATATTTTAGCTGTTTGTTGCATAGCTTTTACTCTTTTCTTACTAGTTCCTCTGTCTTAGAGTTGTGTTGTTTTTGTTTGTTTTGCAAAGCTTTATAAATGTCATGTATTATATCATCTTATCTGAATAAAGCCAAAACCGGCAAAAGTAAATAAACAAATGCATTTAATAACTGTGAATATGTACTTAAAAGTATACGTTTGCAGAAGGATTTGCAGGTGTGTGTGTGTGTGTGTGTGTGTGTGTGTGTGTGTGTGTGTGTGTGTGTGTGTGTGTGTGTGTGTGTGTGTGTGTGTGTGTGTGTGTGTGTGTGTGTCTTCTTGTCCACATGCGTGTAGCCATCTTGTTTCCCTGATCATCAGAGATGTTGTTGCTGCTCCCTGTAACCCGTGACAAATTAATTTTCCTTCAGGAAGAGCTCAGGCCCAGCAGCAGCCCAGAGAGAGAGAGAGAGAGAGAGAGAGAGACGTCTGTGTATACTATAGGTGATTTACTGTGTATAGGTGTGCCTACACGAGTATGAGCGAGCGAGCGTGCATTTATGTTTGTGTGATGGGTTGCATCGCGTTTGTTGTTTCTTCTCAATGGGAAGAGATACGCCAGAGAGCATAAACACAGAGAAACACCTGCAGCACTACCAACTAGGTTTAGAGAGAGAGAGAGAGAAAGAGAGAGAGAGAGAGTCACAGAAACAGACTGGCAAAGAAAACAGAGGCACAGTGCATGGAGTCAGAGGGTGAAAAGAAGGGGTATACTATGGAGATAAAAGGCCAGGCCTCTGAAAATGAGCAAAGAATATTCACAGTACAACACAATACTGCATATGGTGGTGTTGATGGTGTGTGTGTGTGTGTGTGTGTGTGTGTGTGTGTGTGTGTGTGTGTGTGTGTGTGTGTGTGTGTGTGTGTGTGTGTGTGTGTGCATTGGTGGAAAAAAAGTACTCAAACAAAAGTTTTACTTAAGTAAAAGTATCAATACTGCAATGTAGAAATACTCTGTTAGGGCGCGGTCACACCGCACTTTTATTTTCCCTATGGGGCAGGAATCTGCCATTGCTTTGTCAATGCAAATGCGTGGATTCACGCTCTTGCACATCTTCCCGCTTGTCGCGCACTTCTTGCGTTTTATGCGCTCTATGCTGCTTTCCCCGGCGGACCGGCCCAAGACTCAGGAAGCGACATGGTGCTATAGCGATAGAGCAACTTGTTGTAGCTGTTGCATGGGAGGGTCCTAAAAGTGAGTGACAGGTGGTTCACTCCGTTTATTTAGGTCTATTTAGAATGCGCTGGCTGCAAAAAACTGTTTGACAGCGGCCAACCATGTTTTGGGGGGACCACGCCCTTACAAGTAAAAGTCCGGAATTCAAAATGTACTTGAGTAAAAGTACAAAAGTATTGCTATGAAAATGTACTTAAAGTACCAAAAGTAAAAGTACTAAAATGTTTGAAAATAGCAGATCTACGCGTCGCATCGAGCTTGTAGATCGGCTATTTTCAAACAGCCTAGGTGTAAAATAGGGCTAACGTGGTTAATGTATGTTTTATAATGTGATAATTTTAATAATTCAAGTTTTTAAGTTTTCAAATAATTGTAGTGGAGTAAAAGTACAATATTTGCCTCTGAGATGTAGTGGAGTAGAAGTAAAAGTACTATAGACAATTGGAAACACTCCAGTAAAGCACCTAATAATTGTACCTAAGTACAGTACTTGAGTAAATGTACTTAGTTACTTTACACCATTGGTTGATGGTGTGTGTGTGTGTGTGTGTGTGTGTGTGTGTGTGTGTGTGTGTGTGTGTGTGTGTGTGTGTGTGTGTGTGTGTGTGTGTGTGTGTGTAGTTGTCTATCAAAGCAAAGGGAGCACAAAGGGGAAAACAGACCCAAAAAAGCACAGAGAAACCCATTGTACAGAACAAAAAATGTATATAAAGTACAGTTGTGCTGTGAATCATTATGGTTTCTCTTCACTGGATCACCACGGTAAGGCTATATACAACAACACTTCCACAACAACCAACCATTCAGGCAAAAGAGTCTGAGCCGGGGAAAAAAAGCCAATGGACCATCTTCACTCCTTTCTTTGTCTTCATGAGGGACAGAGACTGGTAGGATGGGTGCAGATGGTGGGCTTACAAAAGGAGGGGTGACAGCCCCTCAGTACGACAAGAAGCAAGAAGGGTTTTCCTTTTTGCCTGATGTTCTGTGTAAAGGACATTAAATTGCCTTGTTGTTGAAATGTGCTATACAAATAAAATTGTCTTTGCCTTGCCTTACCTTTTACTTTCCGGTAATAGTCTCTTTCTTTGTCTGTTTCTTTGTGTGGATGATAGGAGAGTCCTCTAAAGGATCTGCCACAGCAAAAGGCCAGTGAGATGCTTTAACCCCTTAAAGACAGGGTGCCGTGATTTTCAGTGATCCCCCCCACCTAAAACATAATCATTAGGTATTATGGTTATACTAGGAGGAGTATTTTTTTCAGAAAAGTGTACAGAAATTGTTAAAATTATGTTTGGTTTTCACCTTAGCACCTCCTCCACCACCTTAGCACCACCCACCTGTCCTAGTCCCTCCTCCTCCTCATGCCCACACCTGTTGTGTTATGATAATGAGGGGGAGGGTATATTTTTACTATGTCACTAAAGGGCTGTTTTTCTATTGGCACGTTTGACACTCAAGGTTTCAGCCTCCAGGAAGAAACTCAAAATAGTCAGAGAAGACATAATTCACCATAAAAACACCACCAGGGGGCTTAATGATGTTCTATCAACCTCATAGACACATGAAAAACAGAAAAGGTGCAAAACCATGGCACCACCTGTTTAAGACCTGAGGCCGCTTCTAAACATGCTGTTGGGAGCATTCTCCACCATCATGAGGTGGTGGTGACTTTAGTGTCACCGCACTAATGTATTTTACTGGTGACAAACAATGCATGACAAGTCGTGATTAGGCTTGTTCCGATTACTGATTACGTTGATTGTTTTCTTCACAAAACTGATATCAAGATGATTTTCACTAACTTAATTCAATCTTTAGAACACACACACCCTGCTGTGCATTTGGATGTGTTTGTGGGGGGGGAACGGCATGTCCATGTCCACCCACAGAGCCCCCGTTAATCAGCCTGTCTGGCAGATATATTTACAAAACAGTTTGACGTCTCTCTTTTCTATGGATCTGTCACCCTGCGTTCTTCACCAACACACTGCTCTGATGTGCTCTATGCAAATAGTTATAATGTTATGAATATGATTTGGGATTGTGACATTAACTCATTAAGAACGGGAAAGCATCTGTCATTTTAGATTTGAACCACTTTGACCATTATTTTGTACTTTGGGCTATTCAAAAATAGCCCAAGTATTATTTACATATAGTAATTATAAATATTTTTGTTCCAGGGACCCGCATGCAGAAGCAAAGATTTGAGTTATAGGCCTATATATATATTAAAAGATTTGCAAAAAAATCCACATTTTTTCAAAAGAAATAGCAGATATATTATTTCTGCTATTATAGATCTGCTATTTTTTTAATAGCCAAAGAAATCTAAAATGACACAGACACGTTCCCGGTCTTTATGGGCTAAAGAGAAGATAATAATGTTAAACTGAACATGAAGTTTTTTAAAGGGAGCCAATTGTTTGAACAGAGACATTGATATAAAATCTTGTTTCACCTTTGGCAATAATAATGTGTAAAACGCATAATATTCCCAAAATACAAGACTTCACATTATTCTTTCATACTAAAAAGCCTACAGCCTGGTTCACACTAAATATTTTCAACAAGTCTGAGTTGGGACTTGCAACAGAATTACAAATCTTGGACAGTCTGGACATCCAAGGCGAATAGGCGATGAGCTGAGATCGACTGCCGTGTTTCCACAGCAACGGCTCATGCCGTTGCCCTCCGGGCAATGCCGATATAAACAGCCGACAGGCCCATCCCTCCCGGGTATCGGCGCGAAAGCGCAACAAGAACGATAACGTATTTATTATGTAAATAGGTTATCGATGTGTTTTTGCTTGTTGCACTTTTTTCCTAAACACTATGGATTAAATCTATTGTGATGTCATTTGGGACGTCTTTTGGAAGGCCTCCCCTGTGGATATGGGAATGTAACAGGTGCAAGAGACAGTGGTGGAAAAAGTACTCAATTTCTTTACCTGACACTCAATCAGCGATGTTTTTTCATGTCAAGGACCCCCAATATGATATGTATTTGGCAGTGGACCACTATCTCAAAATATGTTGTTCCAGGGACCCCCAGAAGCACAGATCGGAGTCAAGAATGTTCGCTTTAAAACACACCGACAGAACAAGAGCACCAAAAACATCCATGAAAACATTTCCTCTCCCTGTGTCCACTAATTAAAGCAAAGGCCCAGAACTCATCATTAGGCTAACATCACAGAACCCACAGTAACAACACCAACTGGTAGAGCTGCCAAGATCATACATTTGATTTGGTTTAATTTACACATAACCACGCAACGGTCAACGTTCGGAAGTTGCAGCACATAATCACTAACGCATCTTTGATTGGTTTTAAAATGTCATGGTGCTACTGTATAATCATGGCTAAAAAGAATACAGTAAAAAAAACTGATAAAGATCTGGAATGCATCTGTGTCACTTTAGATTTCTTTGGCTATTCAAAAATAGCATATATACAAGCTCAGAGCGCGGCACCGAGTGCCGCGCTATGAGCTTGTAGATCTGCTATTTTTGAAGAATCTTGAAAAAAATATTTTTAGATTTTTTTTTCCAAAAACTGTTAGGTGCCTCAGGTCTTAATGGGTAAAAAAAAAGGTGGTGAAATATATTTTGTGAAAATCCTATGAGTTTTCTTTCTTGAAATCCTTATATAACCGACCAAGAGCCTAATATAGGTCAACAATATGTGCAAATTGTATTGGCCTTTTGCCGGGAATGGCTTCTTTCACACGTTCTATTACATTTGGAAAAAGTGTCAGTTTTCACTTTTGGAAAAATAGCAGTTATTTTACTTTCTACTGCTGCTAAACTCAACACATTCAGCTGAGAGATGGACAGGAACTGAGGTATATTTGATGAGTACTGTGAGAGATCTACAGTAGTTTTTTTCTCATCAATGTAGTATACCAGTGGTGGAAAAAGTCAGCAAATTTTTTACTTAAGTAAAAGTATCAATACTACAATGTAGAAATACTCTGTTACAAGTAAAAGGTCCGTGTTCAAAATGTTACTTGAGTAAAAGTACAAAAGTATTGGCATCAAAATATACTTAAAGAACCAAAAGTAAAAGTACTAAAATGTTTGAAAATAGCAGATATACAAGCTCACAACGCGTCGCAATGCACCATTTATATCTGCAAAGTCACTAGTAACCAAAGTTTTGAAATAATTGTAGTGGATCCGAGATGTAGTGGAGTAGAAGTAAAACACTCAAGTGAAGTAAAAACATGTCAAAACTGTACTTAAGTACAGTACTTGAGTACATGTATTTAGTTACTTTACACCAATGCTGATGAGTACAGTGACAGATCTACAGTAGTTAGAGAACTTTTTTTCCTCATCAATATAGTCAGTGTCCAGCCGGGACCAGCTAACTCCATTTTCAGTTTTTTTTTTTCTTCCATAAATCAACGCTATTGAACCCCCTCTACATCTGTGTAATTTTTTTTTTAATAATAACATATGAAAAGTATTAAAAAGCGCCTCTGACGAAAACTCCTAACTCCATTGGACCCTCAAACTGTCCGTCAAAAACAAACAACTCCCCCTCCTCTTAGGCTCTCAGAGAAGCTCTGCTCTGTATGAGGCAGACAGGGAGAAGATTTTTCAATGCTTTTGGGAGAACATAAACTGGGAAGAGAAGAGAATGTATGTGCAAGGTTTGATAGATGTCACCCCAGTAAAGAGGAGAAGGGTGTCTTCACAAAGGTCATCTGCTCGTGTTTTCTTTTTAAATGTTAATGGACAGAGAATGAGTGTGTGCAGGAGTTGGTTTCAAACATCTCCAAGAGCTCAAGGAGATCATGCCAAAAGACTTTCACAGCTTTTATGACAATCTAAAGCACTAAGAAACACCCACCACACACACGCAACACACAACAGTGTGATAATAAAATGTTGATACGTATATGATAGGTAAATTCAACTGTGGTTGAATGGTTATTGTTAGTGCAGTAGGCTACAGATTTGATAGGCTACAGATTCTATTTTTCATGAATGTATTTTGTATTTATATGCCATTTATTTATTGTTGGTGTGCCATGATTGCTTTTGTTAAATACATGATTGAGTATTGAGGCAGAATTGTTTGTTGTACTCAACTGTAGAAGAACAACAGTGGTAACAGTTAGATCCATAGTTGTTTACAATGCATGTTAAAATAAAAGTTGTTTAAGTACAGAATTCAGATTGATCTATACTTAGTATATGAGGATGGCGCTCACCATAAATAGCTGATCTCCAAGCTCACAATGCGTTGTGATGTGTTGTGAGCTTTGAGATCCATTGCCAGCTGTTCTTATCAATGATGGACAAAACCTCCTAACTCCACTTGTGCTGGATTTGTGTTTGGACAAAACTCCTAACTCCACTTGAGCTGGATTTGGGTAAAGTGGTGATAATATAATGACACATGCAAGTATCTGATAATATATAAAGTCACAATACCAAGTTTGATGAGGCAGTATTGCTTTGTTTTAAAAATATAAGGTTTTCTTCATTTTCAGAAAAAAATATATTTTGTTTTTCATTTTTTTCATTTCCTGAACAATTACCATTTTGGATTTAGCTGGTTCCGGCCGGACAGCAGAGATATTATACCCACATAATAATAAATATACAGAGCAAATCTGTCACTATTGTCTTGGCTCGGCGTGTCATATTATCAGTAGCCTGCCTCTAATGACAGAACCATCTACGATGTTTCCCATTTTGACAAATTGCAATGCATTCTTATACTTTTGGCCCAAACTATAAGATCGATAAATAAATATAAATGGGTTTTCATGGAGGGAAAGATTATATCCATCATCAACAGAGGGCTGCGGCAGTACTATGGATTTCCCTATGCTGTTTACTATCATTTTGATACCAGACTAGGCCATAAACACAAACGTGCTCAATGCTTCCATTATCCAGGATGAATGGCCACACTTAGCATTGTTCAATCACAACACGGCAACCTATAAACTATAGAGACAGAGCGGAATCAGCTCAAACTTAACCTGAACACAAGGATGGCATTATGGTGGAAACTACGTCTTTTAAGAGGATTTTCAGCAGTATCTTTCAATTACCATTTTAGCATTACCTTTTCCAACTCCAAACTTCACTTTCTCCATTTGATTGTACTTGGGACGACTTTCCAGCAGCCAAAAAAAAAGAAAAAGGTTGTGCCAGAAGTGGTGTTGGCAGAGCTACAGCCCTGATTAAAACGTAATCCACCGAAGAACCACTTGGAAAGGGGATACATGCCTCAAAACGTGGTTGTCTGGGTGAAATTATGTGGGATTTAACACATGAATGGCTTTTTGCGTAGGAACAGGATGGTTGTCTTCTTGAGAGCACACGCTAATCTTTTAGATCGACCGTGAGGACATTAGCACGCAGTCAAACACCTTAAACTGCAAAGAGAGAATACATCATGGGAACCACATTTAAGCCTTATGCAAGGAATGACATTTTGAGAGGTTATTAACTATTTCATCATTTGGACGGTAGCAATTACCCTAACCCTAATCCTTTTTCTTTCTTTTTGAGTGGTGCTAGCCACTCCAAGGACTGACTTTGTGTGTGTGTCTGTCCGTCCGTTTGAGCACGGCCTCAACAGCTGCGGCTGATTGCAACACAAAGATGCAACCAGTTACACTAATTATACACAAACAGGAGTGCAACACACACACACACACACACACACACACACACACACACACACACACACACACACACACACACACACACACACACACACACACACACACACACACACACACACACACACACACACACTCTCACACACACACACACACACACACACACACACACACACACACTCTCTTTCTCTCTTTGTCGCCCATGGCATTGGCCGGCCCTGCCTGTTACAAGTAAAAGTCCGGAATTCAGAACGTACTTGAGTAAAAGTACAAAAGTATTGGTATAAAAATGTACTTAAAAGTACCAAACGTAGAAAGTACTCATTATGCAGAATGTCTCATTTCACAAGTTTTCAAAAAGAAAATCTTTTGAAAATAGCAGATCTACAAGCTCACAATCCAAGTACAATATTTGCCTCTGAGATGTAGAGGATTAAAAGTAAAAGTATAGACAATTGAAAATACTCAAATAAAGTAAAAGTACCTCAAAATTGTACTTAAGTACTTGAGTAAATGTACGTAGTTACTTCAC
The DNA here is from genome assembly GCF_963280865.1 of Gymnoscopelus braueri. Lineage (NCBI taxonomy): Eukaryota > Metazoa > Chordata > Actinopteri > Myctophiformes > Myctophidae > Gymnoscopelus > Gymnoscopelus braueri. Next base: position 56,973,376 of record NC_137604.1, read on the forward strand.
ACCACTGGTGCCTAGGACGTGCAATTATCTAATGTAAATGAATGAATTTATACACAGCCTAGCGAGATCTCCCAGCTTACTGTTATGGTACATGAAAAGTGGATGTGAACAGTGGATGTGTGAACAGCTTTCCCACAACAGCTGTCTCAACTCAGTTAGTCCAGACAGTGAGGATGCAATTTCTTTACTTGTCACCAAGAAGCATTTTGGCAATAAATCACCGCGGGCATTATACATTTGGAAGGCTTTGTCTTTATCCTTAGCACAGTGAACCGCGCAGCAGACTATGTAGTTAGTACATTACACACACTTGCAAGTTTTGCTCGATTCGGCTGACCTTTTCTATTCGATTATTGCTGTTACATTCACAGAAAGTGATGTATTACTGGCACAGGCTGCATGGGACAATGCAACATGTGTCTGGACTCCAGACTCATATTTTGCACTGGTCGCCACTACTAGTATTTCAGTTAGTAAATGGTAAATGGTGCTTTTATATAGATTGTGCATTACATTCACCCATTCACACACACATTCATGCACCGATGGCGGAGGAACCCATGCAAGGCACCAACCTGCTCATCGGGAGCAATTAGGGGTTCAGCGTCTTGCTCAAGGACACTTCTACACTAACTCTGGTGGAGCCCGGGATCGAACTCGGAAACTCGCGAACTGGGAACCGCCCACTCTACCCCTGAGCCACTGCCGCCAGATGGTAGTATGTTTGTCCCGATGAAGGTCTAAGGACCCGAAGTGTCGCTATTTTCGCCGCTTTCGCCACAATACGGGATGCTGGGGTTTAAGTGGGTTTAAGCAGTTGGGAAAGTGCTGCATTTCATTGGGTGACACCAGGGCGATACCAGCCTGTTGGATTGGGTGACACCAGGGCGATACCAACGTATTGGGATTGGGTGACACCAGGGCGATACCAGCCTGTTGGATTGGGTGACACCAGAGTGATACCAGTGTACAGCATTACTGAGTCACAGGGAAGTGCCCGTGGCATCTGGTGAGGTGAGGTATTTTCCACCAGGACGGTTAGAGAACATTAATTCACACCTCAGAGAGGAGTCGTGACACACACACAGACACACACACACACACAGTCACACACGCACGCACACGCACGCACGCACACACTCTCTTTCTCTCTTTGTCGCCCAAACATACTGAGACACAGGCAGGGATCATGAGGAATTACATCTCCCATCAATCAAACAGACTCCCCCTCAAACTGAAGATGAGACATCCCAGGGAGCTGATGGAACTCTCTCTCTCTCTCTCTCTCTCTCTCTCTCTCTCTCTCTCTCTCTCTCTCTCTCTCTCTCTCTCTCTCAAAACACACAAAATTCTCTCTCAAAATTCACCCTACAGACTCTCCTCTGGATCATCAAAGGCTCAGAGTTGCTATGAAGCAGGCTATAGTCACAAGGGAGATGTTTATCAGCATGGCAAACTAACTAGCTATGCATAGCCACACACATAGAGACACAAACGTACATGCATAAGTACATACCCACCTACAAACCCTGTGCCCCCCCTCTCTCTCTCTCTCTCTCTCTCTCTCTCTCTCTCTCTCTCTCTCTCTCTCTCTCTCTCTCTCTCTCTCTCTCTCTCTCTCTCTCTCTCTCACTCTCTCTCACTCTCTCACTCTGTGTCTAATGAGGTGTGAAGTGAAGATCTCTCCGTACCATCAGAGAAGTAAACACGTACTTTCAAATTCTTGCACTCCAGCACGAAGACAAACCACAGCAGCTATACTGCAGCTGCTGCACGCCATGTTCCCTCTGAGCCAGCCTGTCTGTCTGTCTGTCTGTCTGTCTGTCTGTCTGTCTGTCTGTCTGTCTGTCTGTCTGTCTGTCTGTCTGTCTGTCTGTCTGTCTGTCTGTCTGTCTGTCTGTCTGTCTGAGTGTGTCTGTCTGAGTGTGTCTGTCCCTGTCTGTCTGTCTGTCCGTCTGATCAATCTTGTTTTTGTCATTAGAATTCAACATAACTTGCTGACTCTATCAGCTAGAAGCTGTAAGGTTGACAGACACACACACACTCTCACACACACACACACACACACACACACACACACACACACACACACACACACACACACACACACACACACACACACAGTGCAGTGCAGTGTGTCACATTCCAAACCACAATTTTCCTGGAGCCTGGACAGAATGTGTATCAGCCCAGCTCTTCCCTGAAGCAGTGTTTTCCCCCTACCATTGGGGGGGGGGGGTTGATCCCCAACTGGACCCCCTACTTCCCCTTTTAAAGTTAAGGGGTCCTTGGGTGGGGGTTCCAGGGGGTCCCCAGCAAAACCACTTTAACCTTTTTATACGTTGGCTATTCAAAAATAGCAGATCTACAAGCTCATAGCGCGGCACCGAGTGAAATCTTGAACATTAGTGAACATTTTTAACACAAATCTTTGCTTCCGGGGGTCCCTCGCACAACATATTTTCAGATGGGGGTCTGCGGACAAATATCTATCAATTTGGGGGTCCTTGACCTGAAAAAAAGTTTTAGAACCACTGTCATAGAGCACCAAATCACTAGCCTGGTAACCCACCCCCCCCCCCCCAAATGCAATGCGATTTCCGGGGGGCTTGGTTTACCAGGATACCAAATCACTACAGGAGTTACTTAAATGCACTTTTCATGATAGAACAGTTCTAGACCGTATACTATTAAATTAAAGAAACAAAATGTTTATTTATGTTCTTTATCTAATTTATGTGCACTCGTTTAAATGTGGAGTCTGTACTGCATTGCTGTCATTACACTAATGCTATTTTCTCTCCTCTCCTTTTGCTCTGTGTTTCACAAAGGGCGGTGCTCAACCCACTCACATGCAGAGCAGTGCACGACTACAATGACTCATTATTAACTAGAAAAAGTGCTCCTCGGAGCACAGGTCTCCGCCAGGTCAGGTAGGTTATTGTGGCCTCCTGGTGGCGCTATAATAGGCCAATGTGAAAAGGGTGCCATTTCTTCTTAGGCCTTGCACGGCAATCTGACAGTGCATTCATGATTTGATGCATTTTGTTCAAAAAAAATGTTTTGATAAATTAGACCTGCTGGTGGCGCTATAACAAGCCAATCTTAAAAGGGTGGCATTTGTTCCGCAACTTCCGCAACGTGCAAAGTTTGACCGTAATCGGGTGCTGCGTTCATGATTTGCGGCATTTTGTTCAAAACGAGCCACTACTGCAAACTTTAGATGTGAATCTTAGCCTTTCAGGATGGAATATGAAAAATCAAACAGATTCACCTTGATCACATGACTATAGAGATCATGTATACCGATTTGCATGAATTTTGGATGAAATCAGAAGTAGTAATATAAATAAATTTGTTTTACATAAGTCGGCCTCCTGGTGGCGCTATAAAAGGCAAATGTGAAAAATGCAGTGCAAAGGTTTTTCCTTGACCTCTAGGGAGTGCGCATACAGAGTTTTACACAGATCGGTGCAGTTATAGGTAAAAACATGAATCGGCCTGTTATAGCGCCACCATGAGGGCGATTTGAAAAATTTCAAGTGGCATTTCTCCCTCTGCATAGTGGGAATGTGCGTGCAAAGTTTCACGGAAATTGCATGCTGTGTTCACGATTTGAGGCATTTTGTTCAAAACGGAGCATTCCTTTAAACTTTGGAAGCCATTTTTAGCCAATCAGGATGGAGTATAAAAAATCAGAAAGACTTTAATGACTATAGAGATACTGTGTAAATCTGTAGGAGTACTGTCAAAAAATGTGTTTTGCAAAAAGCGGCCTCCTGGTGGCGCAATAACAGGCCCATGTGAACATTTTGGGGCAGAGGTTCTGAATTGGCATCCAGGGAGTGTGTGTGCACAGTTTCACTGCGATCAAGCCAACGGTGCGGGAGATTAGCTGTTCACAGACGGACACACACACGGACGGACACACACACACACGGACGGAAGGACGGACAGGGGGCAAAACATACTCTCGCCATGCCTTTCGGCCTGGCGGAGACAATAATAGGTACTATGACATTAAAAAAAATCTATGTTTATATATTTTTCACACTTTTTTTTTTAAATCTTTTTTTAAGTAGCTGTCATTGTATCTCACATTTTTCCCCCAGTGGAGAGAGGAGGAAAACCTTTTGAAAAAAAGTTTTTGGACGCATCTTGCGACCAGGGGGTGTGCACTTAATTTAGGGTCCAATTAAATATTTTTATTGCATTATTATTGAAAAGTTTATGTCCCGGCCTCATTTATACTGCATAAACTCTATCTGCGGAAACATGAACCCTTGGCTTCACGCAGGGAGAATGAGATGAACGCTCACTAAACTCACAGTCAGGAATAAAATCCATTTTGAGCCTTGGGGGGGGGGGGGGGGGGGATATATTGTGAGCATTAAAAGGGGACGTACACATCTAATAACCAGAGCTAAACACTGAAAAGAGTATAGGAACCAAATAAAATGGGTTTATGGAATCCTGTAGATAGCAGCAACACCACCGCCCCTTCCTGTTAGGCATGCTACAGTGCACACATTGACATTCAGACGGAGAGGCCTCGATCAGATCTCTACTAGTCATCAAGTCACCATTCAATAAGAATGAAGACGGACTTTTTTTTTTACTTATGTTGCTATAATATCAGTGGTTGGACCCCCAAAATGATATGTATTTGTCCGTGGACCCCCCCACCCCCCATCTCAAAATATTGTGTTCAAGGGACCCCCAGAAGCAAATATTTGAGTTACAAATGTATATATGTATATTCAAAGATTTGCACACATTTTCACGATTACTTTTACAAGCTTATAGCCGCGCTATGAGCTTGTATATCTGCTATTTTTGAATAGCCAAATAAATCTAAAGTGACAAAGATGCGTTCCCGGATTGAAAGGGTTAACCCATTGAGACCTGGAACGCATCTGTGTCACTTTAGATTTCTTTGGCTATTCGAAAATAGCAGATATACAAGCTCATAGCGCGGCACCGAGGGCCCGCGCTATGAGCTTGTAGATCTGCTATTTTTGAAAAATCTAGATTTTTTTTTTAAAATATTTTTTTTAAGAATCGCCTCAGGTGTTAATGGGTTAAACAGCTTGTATAGAAGAGGTACTGTTGTAATAGGGGTGTTTTAATGGGTTTAGGTTTTGGTTTTGCGCAGTATTTTGCACATTCATAGATCAGGAATCAATTAATTTGCGGGGGATACAAAACCAACGCCAGCAGGACCTGCTAAAGTCTGAGAAATCAGAGCCAGAACACTGAGCCAGAATACATGCAGGGTCCTGATGGGGAAACCATCAATTAAGGCTAAAAGCAAAAACTTGAATACAATTACAAGTAAGCTTACTTATTCCTCTCCCGTTAGGATGCAGCCCATCATATTTAAACAGCAGGTCCCTCTTGGTCCAGAAGGAATCAAACTTACTGATAAAAATCAAACCCAGTTGGCAGAGCTGTAATTTAGCATCCACATATGAAGGTTAGAAACATGGCTAGAACGCTCAGAGGCTCCTGGACATTCTGGGAACTGGACCAGATAGATAGGACTCCTCCCCAGGCTTTGAACTGTGTGTGTGTGTGTGTGTGTGTGTGTGTGTGTGTGTGTGTGTGTGTGTGTGTGTGTGTGTGTGTGTGTGTGTGTGTGTACTGTACCCAAAGCGCTAAAGGAATGTTATTGGCCTGGGTGTGTGTGTGTGTGTGTGTGTGTGTGTGTGTGTGTGTGTGTGTGTGTGTGTGTGTGTGTGTGTGTGTGTGTGTGTGTGTGTGTGTGTGTGTGTGTGTGCTCGTGCGCGCGCTCGTGCGTGCGTGCGTGAGAGAGAGAGCGTGCGTGAGAGAGAGAGCGTGCGTGCGTGATCTAAGTCTATTGCTCTCATTCTGCGTCCCAGCGGGCTAGTAAAGCTCCAACCGGTGAAAAAACATGCCAGCACTCAGGAACACACACACACACACACACACACACACACACACACACACACACACACACACACACACACGCACACACACACACGCGCACACAGAGCATGGAGTGATTGGGCGCAGTTGGAGCCCAGGCGCGGCTGCCAGTAGGAAGCCTAGACCACCTGAGAAACCATTTGACATTCATTTCAGCCTCCACACCCAGACACACTCGCTCAGAGAGAGAGAGAGAGAGAGAGAGCACCGACACCCCAGCGAGAAACTGCAGCTACTGATGATGCTTTGGAGAGATAATAAATAATATGTATGAGATGGGGGGGCGTGTGAGGCAGTGAGCAAAGTCTGGCAAGTTGTCACTTGAGTTGAAGTAAATATACCATGTGTACCACAAATGCAGCATGTGTATGTATGTGCATGTGTGAGTGCAAGTGCCGCATGTCATGGGCAATTTTAACCCATTAAGACCGGGAACGCATCTGTGTCATTTTAGATTTGAGCTATAACCATGATTCTATACTTCGGCTATTCAAAAATAGCAAATGTACAAGCTTATGAGGTTGCACATCTGCTATTTCTGAAAAATCTTTAACATTTTTACAAATCTATGAATATATTTTGAGATGGGGGAGTCCGCGGCCAAATACATATCATTTTGGGGGTCGTTGACATGAAACATTTTTGAGAACCACAGCTATAGCAACATACGTTTTTTCAGAAAACTTAGGATAGATTTAGAAAACATGTGTACTGTAGATGCGTTCCCGGTCTTAAAGGGTTAATAGAGTGTTATTTGCTGGGGTTCTTTTGTTCGGCCTCATTGATACGAGGCTGCCCAGCGTCGTTGTGACGAGGTTTGTGTGTCATCTGTATCGGTGCCCTCTGGAGAAAGGAAAATGGCAAAAATGCATTATATGAGCCAGCAGCGCAACAGGAACCGCGACTCTGCAGGCGTGTGTGTGCGTGTGTGTGTGTGTGTGTGTGTGTGTGTGTGTGTGTGTGTGTGTGTGTGTGTGTGTGTGTGTGTGTGTGTGTGTGTGTGTGTGTGTGTGTGTGTGTGTGTGTGTGTGTGTGTGTGTGTGTGTGTGTGTGTGTGTGTGTGAGACCTATTCTGTACGTATATACTGTATGTGTTTGTGTGTATGGCTGTGTGGGCTGCCGTAATGTAGCACTTATCTGGGTGGTTTATGCTGACTCGCAGCTATGAAAGGACTTATAAACACATTCAAACCAGGAGGGAGCCATTTCTACCACTCAATAGCACCGCCATCCACCTATTGTCAGGCAGCGAATGTCTGCCTGCATTGCCTGTATACAGTATGTATGGAGCTATCAGGCGACAAAGAGAGAGGAAGATACTGGAAGTAAAAGGAGAGGGATGGAGGGGGTGGGCATGATAGAGGGGAAAAAACCTGGATAGATAGTTAACCCATTAAGAACTGAGGCGATTCTTATTTTTTTTCCAAATCCTAACAGTTTTTGAAAAATAAAATAAAATAAATGTTTTCAAGATTTTTCAAAAATAGCAGATCTACAAGCTCATAGCGCGGCACTCGGTGCCGCGCTATGAGCTTGTATATCTGCTATTTTTGAATAGCCAATGAAATCTAAAGGGACACAGATGCGTTCCAGGTCTTAATAGGTTAAGTTATGAGTTTGGCAACGGTTGGGAAATCTCGGCCTTCGGTCTGAAATGAAGAGGAGGAAATATGAGATGAGACTGGAGATGTTAAAATGGTAAACGGTGCATTTATATAGCGCTTTCATTCAAAGCGCTTTACATAGATTGTGTATCACATTCACACACCGATGGCGGAGGAAACCATGCAAGGCACCAACCTGCTCATCGGGAGCAAATCAGGGGTTCAGCGTCTTGCTCAAGGACACTTCGAGACTAACTCTTCTGGAGGAGCCCGGGATCGAACTGGGAACCTCACGGTTGCCAATCCGGGCCACTCTACCGGCCCGCTCTACCCCTGAGCCACTGTTGCCCCACATCTGACACACGAGAGGGGGGTACCATCAGCACACACACAAAGTCACCAAAACCACATGTCAATACCACTCACACAACCACTCCATGAACCACATCACTGCTACTGCTGGTGTGTGTGTGTGCGTGTGCGTGTGCGTGTGCGTGTGCGTGTGCGTGTGTGTGTGTGTGTATGTATGTGTTTGCATGATCTCCCCATCGAAGGGATTATCATGAGCCTTCAAACAGTGGAAGATTCATCTTCCCCTGGAGGAGGACGAGAAGAGATAGGTGTGGGGATGTGGAGAGAGAAACAGAGAGAGAAAGCGGGGAGAGAGACAGAGACACAGACAGAGAGAGAGAGAGAGAGAGAGGAAGAGAGAGAGAGAGAGAGAGAGAGAGAGAGAGAGAGTGTGTGGAGTAATGTTTACTCCAGTAAGATCCAGAGCCTCCAGCTCATATATACAGCCTTCAGCTCCATGCATACATTTCAGTCTCACACAGCCCGATTTATGAGCAACACACGTGGGCCAAGCAAGCATCACTCACCATAGTACCTAGTACCGTCTGAAACTGCATCCACATGAAATGTGTGTATGTGTGTGTGTGTGTGCGTTAAAAGTTGTGTGTGTGTGTGTGTGTGTGTGTGTGTGTGTGTGTGTGTGTGTGTGTGTGTGAGTGTGCCAGTGGTGTAAAGTAACTAAGTACATTTACTGAAGTACTGTAGTTAAGTACAAGTTTGAGGTATTTTTTACTTTACTGGAGTATTTCCAATTTTCAATACTTTTACTTCTACTCCACTACAGCTCAGAGGCAAATATTTTACTTTTACTCCACTACAATTATTTGAAAACGTTAGTTACTAGTTACTTTGTAGATTTTGCCCTATAAAATTTTGTCCATTTGAAAATAGCAGATCTACAAGCTCACAATGTGTCATGATGCGACACATTGTAAACTTGTAGACCTGCTATTTTCAAATGATTTTTATAAATTGTAATTTGAAAACTTCTGAAATGGGACATTCTGCACAATGAGTACCTTCTACTTTTGGTACTTTAAGTACATTTTGATACCAATATTTTTACTCAAGTACATTTTGAATTCTGGACTTTTACTTGTAACAGAGTATTTTTACATTGCAGTGTTGTAAAAATTGTGAGTACTTTTTCCACCAATGGTGTGTTTGTTGATGCAACAGTGTGAGTGGATAAGAGAGAGAGAGAGAGAGAGAGGGGGTGTGGGGGGGGGGGGGATTATCCACATCATTGAAAGGTCTCATTATGCATATATGCATTCTGGTGTCATGCGGTCATGGGAGTGCAGACTGTGATGGATGACAGAGACCAGCGTGATCAATTACACAGCAGCAGCAGCATGAAGACTTGTAGACAAAGAGGAGTGACTTGCTACACACACGCACGCACACACACACACACACACACACACACACACACAGATATACAACGTACGCAATATCACAGTCACACAGAGTCTCTCTCTCTCTCACACACACACACACACACACACACACACACACACACACACACACACACACACACACACACACACACACACACACACACACACACACACACACACACACACACACACACACACACACACACACACACACACACACACACACACACACGTGTGTATAGTACTACCGTATCCGGCACGGTGGTTTTCTAAAATAACAGCCCCATTTGAAAACTGTCATAAAATTTCATCATGTGACATTTGTCTTGTTGAAACTATACCCAACAGTCCTAAAGTTGTGTTTCCTCACATTAGTTACCTCTGGCAGTGAGGTGTGCATGCAGGAAGCTTGCAGCCTGTAAATATTAGCAACATGACGCGATGCCAAGTTTATAATAAAATAAAATAATTCGGTGATATTCGGTGATATTCTACAGTATGTATGACACAGAGTCATATGTCAATTGTATTTGTTTCACCTGCGAATTACATTTGTGGCTTTGTAAAGATACAATCGGATGACAAAGTGTGACATGGTTCATTCTGATGTGTAATTTGTATTAATGCTGTTAAGTCATTTTGAGGGGGTTGCAGGGGGTCCCCAGCTAAATCTGTTCATATAGCATCAAAATCTGTTTTACCACCCTTATCTATATACATCGACATATTTGAAAATAGCCGATCTAAAAGCTCATAGCGTTCACAAACTATTTTCAGATACAGGAGGCCAAATACATATTAATTTGAGGGTCCTTGACAGGAAAATATTTTTTTTTGCATGTTCTCCCCGTGTCCCCTAGGGTACCCTCACAAAAAACATGCAGTAATCCTGGTCACTATACTGCCTCCTCCTGGTTAGCCTGGGCGCCTGATGGAGGGGAAAGGAACTGGTTGGAATAACGTGTTCCTTCCACACGCTACGTCCTAACCGGGGAAACTCCCCCCTGTCAGGTGATAAGAAGTGGCCTGCTCACTCCTCATGCATTGAAGGAAGCATGAGCTCAGCTCGGGGCTCTCCCCAGCCTGGCAGAGGGAGAGTAGCGCCCATGATTACAGTTTAGGCAATTGGCACTGGGGTGAAAAAATGGGTTACAAAAATCGTGGGATAAAGAAAATGCAGTCTGAATTTGCGATCACGAAATCAGCACAGTGTACTGTCTGCAGGTACACTTAGTACCGGCTCTGTCCATCCAGCCCCGGCAATTCTTTCAGTAATACCGTAGAGACGCAGACTGTTTTGACGGTTTGAAAAAGAATGAAAAGCACCCAACAGAACACACACACAATGTCACATTCTCTCACAAACTAGACACAGGCACATAGAATAACACAGAATGTCCCCTCACCCACACTAACCAAAACACAGACGCACAGAATTTCACAGGAATACATATATGGATAGACACAGACGAAGATGACTCAGGCACACCACACACATGGACTGACACTCAATGTCAAGGGCACAGAAAGACACTGTCTACATAGGAAAAGAGCACTTTACACACACACACACACACACACACACACACACACACACACACACACACACACAACACACACACACACACACACACACACACACACACACACACACACACACACACACACACACACACACACACACACAAAATAAAAGAAAAACACTTCTGCTTGTCAGGCTACAATCAGGATTTGACGACAGGTTAGAGGGTTAGAGGGTTAGAGAGAGAGAGAGAGAGAGAGAGAGAGAGAGAGAGAGGAGATGAGAGAGAGAGAGAGGAGAGAGAGAGAGAGAGAGAGAGAGAGATGGACAGTGAGAAGGTATACAATATATATATATAGAGAGAGAGAAAGAGAGAAGGGGGGGGGCAAGTGAGTGCTATATAACAGTGGTGGAAAAAGTACTCAAACGTTTTACTTATGTAAAAGTAGTATCAATACTGCAATATAGAAATAATCAATTACAAGTAAAAGTCCGGAATTCAAGATTTACTAGAGTAAAAGTACAAAAGCGTAATTAATGTGCTTAAAGTACCAAAAGTTAAAGTACTCATTATGCAAAATGTCCCCATTTCAAGTTTTCAAATGTATAAAAAATCATTTGAAAAAAGCAAGATCTACAATCTCACAATGCGTCGCATCGCAACGCATTTTGGGCTTGTTTAATTTCCAATTTTATCCAATCAGGACAGAGAACTCAATCAGGATATAGATTAAACAAGTGAAATTGGAAGTGATGACACTAAGAAATGAGCAGGCA
>NC_137604.1:56985178-57000178 GCF_963280865.1 Gymnoscopelus braueri
CGGGGGTCCCCTGAGGACGTTTGGCCCGACCAGAGCATCATCACTTCACTCACTGCATGGAGAAATATGATCAGCACAAAATACTGACTAAGCCAAACACAAACGAAACCCAACAACAATCAGAGGGAATTATGGGATGGGGTTTTGACATTTTTCCCATTTGAATGGAGGCAGAAAAATGGGATATGAAAGAGAGAGAGAGAGAGAGAGAGAGAGAGAGAGAGAGAGAGAGAGAGAGAGAGAGAGAGAGAGAGACAGAGAGAGAGAGACAGAGAGAGAGAGGAAGGGGAGAGAGCTGTAAAGGAGAAGTAATCCAGTCCCTCCCTCAGATGTGTTAATTCATGCTAATCTCCATTCATGAACCTAATCCCTTAATTGCTTTAATTGACATGAAAGCAGGTTGGCTATAGTGGAGCTCCTCTGATCTGATGAATGTCAAGAGCCCGCTTTAGATCATGCCTGCAGCGTGCACGTGCACGTGCACACGCGCACACGCACACGCACACACACACACACACACACACACACACACACACACACACACACACACACAATGGACTGACAACCACATGCACACAGCGCTACTTGTACTGTATATCTGTGCTTTATGTCCACATTCAAACGCATATTACGACTCAGAAAGTGTGCTCCTCGGAGCGCAGATCTACACCAGGTCGGGTTGCCTATACCCAGGGATGTGTCAGTCGTGGGGTCTATGGGCAGAAGGTATAACGCTTTTGGAGGTGCACTTGATCACATGAGTCCAGAGATAATGTTTACCGATTTGTATGAGTTTTAAGTAGCAACAAGTGTGCTTTGAAAACACAAAATTGGTGGAAAATCTTGAATCGAAGAAATGGAATCGAAGGGATTATTTATTTATTTTTAATTTTCGACCTATGGTTCAAGAGTAAAAGGTAAAGCGGCATGTTACAGCGCCACCATGAGGCCAATTTGAAAAAAATCTGTTTTTTCCCTTGGCCCTATACGGGGAGTAAGTGTCACACCGATTCTGAACAGCGGTGCCCAAGATAGACAGACTCTCGTCAGACAGACTAACGGACAGACAGACTCACGGAAGCAAAAACATAATCTCTGCCCCCCGGCCATTCCGGAGTACAGAAATAAAACACAAAACAACCCTGGTGCATTATGTACATGCACGCACTTCAGAAGCACATAACACACATGAGCACATACTGTAACATGCATGTTATGGTACAGTAGAACACATTGAAAAATGCTGTCTGTCTGTATCTTACACAACACATAAATCCAAGCACTGATGTGCAGTGGTGTAAAGTAACTAAGTACATTTACTCAAATACTGTACTTAAGTACAATTAGATTTTTAACTTTACTGGAGTATTTCCAATTTTGTATAAAACATACATTAACCACTTTAGCCCTATTTTATACATAGGCTATTTAAAAATAGCTGACCTACAAGCTCACAACGCATCGCATCGCGACGCATTGTGAGCTTGTAGATCTGCTATTTTCAAACATTTTAGTACTTTTACTTTTGGTACTTGAAGTATACTCTTGATGCCAATACTTTTATACCTTTACTCAAGTAACATTTTTGAACACAGGCCTTTCACTTGTAACAGAGGTATTGATACTTTACATTGATACTGTACATTGAAGTATTGATACTTTTACTAAGTAAAAACATGTGAGTACTTTTTCCACCACTGTCCTGTCTGTATCTTACACAACACATAAATCCAAGCACTTGATGTGTTCAAGGAATAAAAACACACACAAGCAGTCAAGTACGCACGCAACATGCACATGCACATGCACATGCACATGCACTCACAAAACAAATGTATATAGACACTCCTAAAGCGAGCAAATCCCTTTATTGTGCTCCAGTCTTTAATTAGAATAATAGAGAACAAACAACCAAATATCTGCTGTGGTTTAAACTCAATAAGCTCTTCTCTTTGACTTTACACCCACACACCATGACTTCTTATCCTTTCCCTTTTTGGGTCAGGTTTATCGTGTGTGTGTGTGTTGTGACTGTTTCCACATAATTTGCAGGGACAAAGAACTGTTTATGTGCTTCCCCGTCATCTTGACTTAAAAGCCTAGGTCTCTTGGTTGACCACACAAGCGCACGCACACGCACACACACACACACACACACACACACACACACACACACACACACACACACACGCACACGCACACGCACAAGCACACACACACACACAGATATATCCACATTTTGCACAGAAAAAACACCCTGATATGTTTGTCCCCAGGCCTCAGCACTGAGAAACAGGATTGGATGCAGTGAAATAAAAAACATTAGCATAGACTTAAAACACAATACACACACATGGGCTACAGAGGAATGCACGTACACAGAGCCTATACAGTACATGACACGCAACGCACGCACGTACACACACACACACACACTCACGCAGACACACACACACACACACACACACACACACACACACACACACACACACACACACACACACACACACACACACACACACACACACACACACACACACACACAGATACTTAAACACACACATACACACACACACACACACACACACACACACACACACACACCACTAGCAGTGGTGGAAAGTAACTAAGTACATGTACTCAAGTACTGTACTTAAGGACAATTGTGAGGTGTTTGTACTTTACTCGACTATTTCTTATTTCCAATACTTTTACTTCTACTCCACTACATTTCAGAGGCAAATATTGTACTTTTACCCTCTAGAATTATTTGAAAACTTTAGATAATAGTTACTTTATAGATTTAGATTATTATTACAAATCATACATAACCACTTCAGCCCTAGACTGTATATCGGGCCATTTGAAAATAGCAGATCTACAAAGCTCACAATACGTCGCGATGCGACGTATTGTGAGCTTGTAGATCTGCTATTTTCAAAAGATTTTTATGCATTTGAAAACTTGAAATAGGGACATCTTGTATAACGAGGTACTTTTACTTTTGGTACGTTAAGTATAATCTGATGGAAATACTTTTATACTTTTACTCAACTACATTTTGAATTCCGGACTTTTACTTACAGAATATTTCTACATTGCAGCATTGATACTTTTACTTAAGTAAAACTCGAGTACTTTTTCCACCACTGCAAAGTCAAATAATCATGGACTTTGAGGAGGATAAATGCGCAATCGGTATATCTGAATAGCAGGCTTGTGCAACTGCTCGAAGTTTTAGAATGTCATTTCAATCAAAGCATCGCACACTGACAGTCTGTGATTCACCGATGCCGCCGTGTAACCTAAATTGAGGGTGTGTGCGCACACACGTCAGCCTCTCGTCCGTCTAAACAAGCCAAAACACATTCCATATTCCATAACACGACGAAAAAACTGTGACACGTCCCCCGCGATTCAAGTGACATGATTATTTTATCCATCTTGTGTGAATGCACCTTAAAAAAATAATGATTCACGCCTGAGGCTGAGATTATAAAACTAAACTAGTTGGCCAATTATTTGTGGTTATTGTTTATAGTGGGAGGTTAATTGATAATTGTGTGACGGTCATTGTCGACACACATGCAAAAAAATCGATCATAAGAAAAAGATAAAACAGTATGTTTCAAAGCCATAATAACTCCCGTGTCCCCTTACTTCCTGTTCAGTGAAAATTACAGAATGACAGAGGAGAGAGAGAGAGAGGAGAGAGAGAGAGAGAGTAGGGGGAAACATTGACCCTGAGGTCAGCCGTAAAGATCTGAAAGATGACCAGCCATTTAACGCCATATAAATCACTGCACTGTGTGTGTGTGTGTGTGTGTGTGTGTGTGTGTGTGTGTGTGTGTGTGTGTGTGTGTGTGTGTGTGTGTGTGTGTGTGTGTGTGTGTGTGTGTGTGTGTGTGTGTGTGTGTGTGTGTGTGTGTGGGGGTGTGTGTGTGTATGTGTGTGTGTGTGTGTGTGTGTGTGTGTGTGTGTGTGTGTCTGTCTGAGAGAGAGAGAGACAGAGAGACAGTGATCTATCTGTTCTGTGATGAATCCATCCCAAGCGCGTGACCCACAGATTAAATCACTACTACATGACTAAGTGATTACGCTTACTCTACACGCACGCACACACACACACATCATGTCATGTATGATTCTTACAAAAGGTCAGGGATGGGCCTTAGACCTCTGAACGCCACCATCAGTTACAGAAGAGAGGTGATGATATACTCTCTGTGTGTGTGTGTGTGTGTGTGTGTGTGTGTGTGTGTGTGTGTGTGTGTGTGTGTGTGTGTGTGTGTGTGTGTGTGTGTGTGTGTGTGTGTGTGTTAATACTGAATCAATTCTCAAGCACATTCATGATTATTAAAGGTATATGGAGCAGCATTCTGCCGAAAGTCACCAAGTCCAATAGAAAACAGCACAACTCACGACACTCTTAACCCATTGAGGTTCCGTTTCTGCAAAATGTCTTCTAAATCCTAACGGTTTTCTGAAAAACGTATATTTCTATATCAGTGGTTTTCAAACTTTTTCATGTCAAGGACCCCCAAAATGATATGAATTTGGCCATGGACCCCCATCTGTAAATATTTTGTTCCAGGGACCCCCAGAAGCAGAGATTTGAGTTAAAAGTGTTCGCTTTAAAATAACATATATTTAAAGATTTTCACACATTTTCACGATTTTTGTATATCTGCTTACATCTGCTATTTTTTAGACAAAGTGTAAAATAATGCTTTCTAGCTCAAATCAAAAAGTGACACAGATGCGTTCCAGGTCTTGAAGGGTTAATCGCCATCCTCTCCTTCAACTCTCGCCCACCGGGGGGAAACCCCACATTTACTCTATTTTTGACATGTTTTTTTTTTTCAGCAGTGTCAGCCATTACAGGATACATTGTTTTTAGATGGCTGCGTGGGCTGCTTAGATCCTAGAGCTATAGTTGTAAGCCTACAACTGCTGTCCGCGTGACGCAAACAGTGATGGTTGCGGGCTCAAACTAAAAGGTTAACACACAGAAAATGTGCAGAACATTATAAATAAATACAGGCAGAAGGCAGCATCACTCGATCAGGGTGTCTGTATGGTGATTAGGGCTGTCAGCTGTGCTCAGAAATTACATCAGAGTTTTGGTCTTAAGATTTGGCCAATTTGACGTTATATTTGATTATCATTATTATGGTAAGTACCATTATATGCACAAAAGGGCGCTCATTGGCGATTGCCAAGAACAAGCTTACAAAAGGCAAAGAACTGATGTGAACTAATATTAATTTCATGTCTCAAGAGTTTAACTGACTTTGGACAAGTGGAACACACTAGCTTCAACTATTGCAGACTGACCCATGATTTTACCTGGGTTACACATTCTGATAGCTCTACTTGACTCTTGTCAGACATTAAATGATGACTCACTGAAGTAATACTTGCCGAGCCATGTAGCCAATAGGGCAGGAGCCTATCTCCTGTTTTTGTAGCGTGAGGCGGTTTAATGTACAAGAACACACCCTGGACATGACGCAAGTATGTCGCAGGGACTTACCCCCAAATCAAACACTTGATGCCGAGTGCCAAGCAGGGTCTTTGGTATTACCCGGGCCGGGGAAATCGAACCCCCGACGTCCCAATCTCAGGGCCAGCGCTCTACACACTACAAAGCCACTGAGCTGTGTACATTAATCCTGCAGCTATAGCTAGTGTTTCAGCAGCATGAGTGTCAAGAATACAGCTTATAGTGACAGCAATGATGCGTAGCCTGCAAGCTAGCTCAGGCAGATACACAACACTGTGTGGGTGATGTACTGTACTGTATGTGACGTAGTGTCAAGCAGCTGACCATTTATTTAGGCTCACCTGATTCATACTCCCTTGTGCTGTTATTGCCACTGAATGCTGTACAAGCTTTATTTGCTCCCACCACCC
This sequence comes from Gymnoscopelus braueri, assembly GCF_963280865.1. Taxonomy (NCBI): domain Eukaryota; kingdom Metazoa; phylum Chordata; class Actinopteri; order Myctophiformes; family Myctophidae; genus Gymnoscopelus; species Gymnoscopelus braueri. The sequence continues at coordinate 56,991,095 of NC_137604.1, forward strand.
CAGCACCCCATCACCCCAGCACCCCCACATTCATTTTTAGAACTGAGCTAAAAAGCATTATTTTACACTTTGGGCTATTCAAAAATAGCAGATATACAAGCTTCTGAATCAGCTATTTTTGAAAGATTGTGAAAATGTGTGAAAATCTTTGAATATACAGTATATTCTTTTAAAGCAAATTTTTTTAACTCAAATCTTTGCTTCTCTGGGGGTCCCTGGAAGAAAATATTTTGAGATGGGGTCAAATACATATCATTTTGACATGGAAAAGTTGGAGCAGCACTTATTAAGCAACATTACGTTTTTCAGAAAACTGTTAGGATTTAGAAGGCATTTGTAGAATCGGCCTCAGGTCTTAATGAGTTATTTAAGGGTTGTTATAGATGTATATCTATCACCCTGCTCTTAAATGGATGTCTTCTAATGTGCTGAGCAGGGAGTACTGAACGCCAAGATCAAATATAACATTCACACTTGACATTCATTAAAGTGTGAATTAGAGTATTTACACTTTATGAATAAAATGCTCTCGAGCTATTAATGTTCTCTCAATCTATTCATGAGTTTATCTGACTGAACTCTTTGTGGTGGATGGTTGAATAGGTTGGAATAAAGATATAATGAGTTTCAGAGTAATTGTAGGTTCCAAGGTGGTGTATGAAAGGCTGTTAGAGCGTACTGTTTTGGTTGAATTGACATTATACCATATTGAGCAGTAGCCTACAAATCGTATATATATTTCTTTAACAATCGATGCATTTTTTCCCCCAAAGTCAATGATTCTTTGAGGCTCGATTATTCACTTGACAGCCCTGAATGTGATGTGAATCCAATCGGCACGTTCCTATATCAATATCAAGCCCAAAAAGAAAAAAAAAAACTCAGCCATTACGCCACTGTTATTAAATAGTCATAAAAACTCTGTTGTGACAGCAAATCGGCCCGTGTTTAATTAAACGCACAAGCCTCATTAGGAAGGATTAATTAATTCTCCACAGGTAAACAACCCCCCCACACACACACACACACACACACACACACACACACACACACACACACACACACACACACACACACACACACACACACACACACAGATTCACAACTGAATAAACACAGGCAGACCGACAAAGGCACAGTAATGACAACAATAACGACAACAATGACAAAGAAATTCACAAAAAAGCTGCAATTGTTTTCTCAAACACTCCTCTGAGAGAAAGACAGAACAAAACAACACTCTGAGAGAAGGAGAGGAGGGGAGAGAGAAGAATGTGTGTGAGCACTGAGCAGTGTTGAAATGTAAGAGAATAGAACAGTGTGTATGTGTGAGGAAGAGGAAGGTGTACATTCTGTATCCTGGAGATTGACAAGAGAAGCCTGATGGTCGCTGTGTCTCTGGAGCCTCTGCTATGACTATAAGACAACACCCAGAGAGTATGGAGAGATAGAGAGAGCACATAGAAGAGAGGGGAGAGAGAGAGAGAGAGAGAGAGAGAGAGAGAGAGAGAGAGAGAGAGAGAGAGAGAGAGAGAGAGAGAGAGAGAGAGAGAGGAGAGTACAGCAGAAAGAGAGGATGGAGAGAGAGGAGAGGACAGAGAAGAGAGGGGAGAGGAGAGGAAAGAGAGGGAGAGAGAGAGAGAAAGGACAGAGGAGAGAGAGGAGAGAGGGGAGAGGAAAGAGAGAGAGAGCTCCTAATGTATTGCCTTATTGTATTCAGTGACACACAGTCTCACTTTAATGTATGAATTTAGTTCAGGTTATTGTTTGAACAAACAATGTAAGGTATTTGCTGTCATTTGTTTTTTTTTAGCTTAACATTTTGTATTCTCTGTTTTATTTATGTTTTTCTATTCTGTGAAATGGAGACCACAGTCTATGACTTAAATGTGTTTTTTTTTAATCCTCATTTTTTCTTTTAACCTTTTGTGTATGACGGTTGCAAGCAATTAAATGAATCAAATCAAATCAAATCAAATCAAATGAGAGGGGGGGAGGGGGGGGGAGAGGGAGAGAGGAGAAAAGTGCTAGCAGGAGTAAAGAGGATTATTGAGTCTGACGGTCGACAAAGGAGAGGAGAGAGAGAATAGAGAGAGTCCCAACGTTTTCAATACAGAACATATTATTACCAGCATGGTACAAAACACTACAACACACACACATCGCACTGTCAGTGTATTGTGTGATCTGTCTATGTATTGTGTATTTATGTTATGTTTTGTGATTTTTTGTATCCTGATGGCTGCTTGGTACAAAATGAATTTCCACAAGGACAATAAAGCATCTGTCTTCACGCACGCACGCACGCACGCACGCACGCACGCACGCACGCACGCACGCACGCACGCACGCACGCACGCACGCACGCACGCACGCACGCACGCACGCACGCACGCACGCACGCACGCACGCACGCACGCACGCACGCACACACACACACACACACACACACACACACACACACACACACACACACACACACACACACACACACACACACACACACACACAGACAGTGGTGGAAGAAGTACTCAGATATTTTATTTAAGTAAAAGTAGAAATACCACATTACAAAAATAGCCTACTCTGTTACAAGAAAAAGGCCTGTGTTCAAAATGTTACTTGAATAAAAGTACAAAAGTATTGGCATCAAAATATACTTAAGGTACCAAAAGTAAAAGTACTAAAATGTTTGAAAAGAGCAGATCTACAAGCTCACAACGCGTCGCATCGCGTCGCAAATAGCCTATACAAATAGGGCTTAAGTGGTTAATGTATGGTTTATGATATAATAATGTATATCTGCCCATTCACATGCAGAGAAACAACAGTAGAGAGATGGAGATAAACCTCAAGCAAACATACTGTACACAGCTCATACACAGCAGGTACTGTACACAGCCAGGGTTGATCTAGCCGGGGCTATACAGTAATTTACCGTATGATGTACAGCCATAGCAACAGGGCTGAGCTAGCCGGGGCTACGGTAATTTACTTTATGACACACGGCTACATGGCTACAGTAATGTACAGTAGATAGGTTTTAACCCATTAAGACCTGAAGAAGCATCTGTGTCATTTTTTGATTTGAGCTAAAAAGCATTATTTTACACTTTGGCTATTAAAAAATAGCAGATCTACAAGCTCATAGCGCGGCACCGAGTGCCGCGCTATGAGCTTGTATATCTGCTATTTTTGAAAAATCGAGAAAATATGTGCAAATTAATATATTTATATTCTTTTAAAGCGAACATTTTTAACTCAAATCTTTGCTTCTGGGGGTCCCTGGAACAACATATTTTGAGATGGGGGTCTGTGGCCAAATAAATATAATTTTGGGGGTCCTCAGAAAACTGTTGGGATTTAGAAGACATTTTGTAGAAATCGGCTTCAGGTCTCAATGGGTTAAGCCATGATCCATGGCCAACATTTAGGGGGGGGGGGGGGGTTGCCTGCAGCAGCGGGGGATAGCAGTTTGGTAACTGAGGTTAAATCGATGTGAACAACATCGTGGATTTCCAAGGATCAAATGTATCATTAAGTGGATCTGTGTTGAGTCGTAGCTTTAATTGTTGTAGGGGAAACAATAAATGCCCTTCAACAATGCTTGAATTCTTTTCTTTGTTACTACCTGTAGACCAAGACCAATATTATTGTGCTGTAATTTAGTATATGACGTGTTTAATATTAGGAGTAGTAGTAGTAGTAGTAGTAGTAGTAGTAGTACTGTAGTAGTAGTAGTAGTATTATAGGTAGACTGAGAAATAGGGCTTGGCAGTATAGATTGATTGTGATATGAGATAGATATTGTCTGTGATTTTAGATATACAAGTGTTGTCTTTTGCTGGTGTAATGTACATTTTCTTAACTTATGAGTTAGTTATTAGCAGGGAAGGAATTTCAGGGAGGCCATGGCTGTCGTTGCCCCTCAGTTTGGCCTTGTGCCGCTCAAAAAATGGCATGCCCTGAGGCCACAGTGGCCTTAATGCCCCAGCTGAGTGTACCATTTTTCTTGTCAATATGTACACACCAGTCTCTTGTTGAGTTTCGGTAGGTAGGTAGGTAGGTAGGTAGGTAGGTAGGTAGGTAGGTAGGTAGGTAGGTAGGTAGGTAGGTAGGTAGGTAGGTACAGTAGGTAGGTACGTATGTATGCATCAAAAATCGAATAGTGTAAATATTCTGTCAAACCACCAAGCCATCCCTACGATATCGACATCATTGAGGTATTTGGTAAAAAATATTGTGATATTTGATTGTGTCTGTCCACATATCCCCCAACCAGTACTGAGAAAACACTAATAGACCAGTTAGAATGTAGCCTTGTACTATTTGAGTGGGAGCGTTCTCAATGGTGTGTTTGAAAACAGCAATGTTCTCTGCAAAAAAGCATCACACAGAATAGCAGTGTAAGTGAACTAGCCAGCTAACTACACATGAATTGCACTTTTCTCCTGCCTGGATGTGTTTATACTGCTGTTACAGCTGCAGCAAGTGAATCATTTCAGCTTTGAACCCAACACCATTATTATGACTGTATTTTCCATTTCACTTTTTATTGACAGCTCCCCCAGCTTGACAATCACTGCAGTCGTGTTTAAAAATAAAATGCGGCATCCGTAATGAATACAGAAGAATGAATACCTGCCAATGCTCGTTCTCTCTCGTGGGAGTCTACCTCTCTTTAACCCTTTCTCCCGCTGTGAAAGAATGGTAATTTACCTCCTGTTAATCTCCTGATTTCATGCGCATACGACCGTGACTGACGTGTGCTGCTCAGCGCTGAGCGCTCGCTCAGAATGGCTCCGCTCAGCAGTGGTGGAAAAAGTACTCACATTTGTTACTTAAGTAAGAGTATCAATACTGCAATGTAGAAATAGTGCGTCACATCACGACGCATTGTGAGCTTGTAGATCGGCTATTTTCAAATGGCCGAAATGTATATAGGGCTGAAGTGGTTATAATGTATATTTCGCAATAATAATCTAAACCTAAAAAGTAACTAGTAACTAAAGTTTTCTAATAATTGTAGTGGAGTAAAAGTACAATATTTGCCTCTGAAATGTAGTGGAGTAGAAGTAAAACTACCGAAAATTGGAAATACTCCAGTAAAGTAAAAGTACCTCAAAATTGTACTTAAGTACACTTGAGTAAATGTACTTAGTTACTTTACGCCACTGCTGCTCAGTTTGCTGCTAAAAAGCGAACATGGATGAAACGTTTCCCAAAAAGAAATACACTTCTAAATTGGAGTCCACCTGGTATGTGAGACCTTCCCCTTCCTAATCACCAAGCAATAGAGCACCGAAGTCCTGACGTCACTCGTTCATCCCCAGGTTTGCGGAAGTAATTTCTCTATGGAGAATAACATTGGGTCATCTTAGAATCGTCTCATATAAGAATTGTGGTCCAAAAATAAACACCGCGTGTCGGCGTTTCTGGCGAAAATGTAACTAATTTGGCGGAAGTAACATTAGCGTTTTCTCACCGTCAGTTGATGCTTCATATCCATAAGAGTCAACCCGCCGTGGTCATTTGTTTATTTTTGAAACACAGTTCTTATTTGACGCGATATTAAATACGTCTATGGGATTCAGAACGGGGGTGGAAAACTGCGAACCAGGTAGACAAACAAAGGATGTGTAAATGACGTCAGACTTCGGCGGTCTATACATCCATATTCTAACCACTGCATGCGTGCCCACACACACACACACACACACACACACACACGCACACGCACGTGCAAACGCACACGCACACGCACACGCACACACACTTATGTTTTTGTGATGTAAATATTTTACATGATGTTGTTTGATCTTTTTTTCCATCACATTTTGTATTTTTTCCTTCATTTATATTCTTGCGAGCTAAGACTTTATGACAAATTATTAGAATTTCACATCCTTGCATTCATTCTATTAATCTGTAGTGTAGGTATAGGGTTAAATGGGGCGAGGTCATTGAGAGGGTAAGCCATTCATTTACACATACCGCAGAAAATCTCCCCGTTTTCCAACAGCCTAATGTTGACAGGTATGACAGAAGTCCACCAGCTGACATAATCAACATTATGAATCATGTCAGCAGCCCTTATCTAATATCTGGTGGTGGTCGGCTCAATCCTAACCCATCCACACTAACAGCGGACCCATCTGCTCTGACAGTGTGCTTAATTTATGAAGTTATTACTGACCAGTTGAGCTGCAAAATTGTCCTAATGAGCCATAATATATCCTCCAATCAGCAGGGTGGACTGAACATCAGTGGTGGAAAGTAACGAAGCACATTTACTCAAGTACTGTAATTAACTCTTTGCCTGGATTCTGCCAAGGCGCAGCCTGCCACTGACGAGAATGACCAGATTTGTGTTTTCAGTGGTTTTCCACCAGATGGCGCTGTTCGCTATACCCTATGGATGATGCTTTCACTGCCAGATGACGACAGACCCATAATTGACGTCCATTTTTTTCTACGGCTCATTTACTTCCTGTTTATTTCCTGTTATGGCTATATCTCCGTTCCTCTTGCTTTATGGCAAAAACAAGCCACATTCAACTGGCCACAGCTGTGCAATGGATAACTGCGACCGGATTTTCTTTTTTTTTCCAGACCCCCGTGCGTGTAATGAGGCAATCTCCGTGAGGACGGTGATCACGGATAATATTCCATGATTTTTTCAAAGGTCAGTAAAATCGCTCGTTTTCGCTGGCAGTAGCGTACCACTATTACATTATTACTCTGGCAGTTAAAGAGTTAAGTAGTTTTACTCCACTACAATTATTTGAAAGCTTTTGTGAGTAAATTTTGATTACTGGACTTTTATTTGTAACAGAGTATTTCTACATTGTAGTATTGATAATTGTACTTAAGTAAATACAATTTTTACTTTTTCCACCACTGATGGAGAGTGGTGAAACGCGAAAAAGGGGGACAAATCGTTCAAACAATCCACGCATACCGGATACTGCCACGAGGCAAAGGAAACAAAATGCTGTGGACCAGAGAGAGACCACCGCGGTGATGTGTGGTCCTCCTGTCGTTAAATATGTATTTATGCGGCAGCGCTAACCGCTGCCGAAAGGAGCATTAGCACTGCCGCGCTTGCTGACAGAACGTTCAATAAACTAATCTCTCTAAGAAAACCATATACAATTTTCAGCCGGTATAAGCAAGTTTTGCCAATTAATGCTCAGCGACTACACATCGAGTTCCCGTTAATTAAGGCTGAGTAGCCAGGAAAAACCCGCACATGTTACATACAGTCCCCGTGGGACAGGACACTCCAACGGAAAAAAACAACAACAGTCACCGGCGACGGTGAGACAGTCACCTGAGCTATAGGATGGAGACAGAGAGATGAGAGAGGCAGAGATAGAGACTGATAGTACGGATAATACGATGAAGCGGGGGTCTAGAAGGAAGAGAATATGAGGGAGGGAGACAGAGAAAGCGAGAGAGGGAGGGAGGGAGAGAGAGAGAGACATGGAGAGAGAGAGAGAGAGAGAGAGAGAGAGAGAGAGAGAGAGAGAGAGAGAGAGACCTTTAACCAAACCTTTATTAACCTTCCGTTTACACTTAAACATCAGAACAGTCCTACTCATTCAAGAAATATCACACTAAAATACATGCTTTAGACACCCACAATAATATTAAAACCACATTCATGTAATTTATAACTAACTTTTTAAACTAACTAGTGACTCTTGATCAATGCTACACAAGACGTCCCCTTGCCCCCACATCTCAACTAATTCCTCTGGACAGGAAATCATTTTATAATAGGCAAACTCTATTCTGATATGAGTTCAGCTTCAACTGACTGACTGATGCTCCGTGGATATGGTTCCTTCTTGAAAGCCAGATACTCATCTTTACCCACCGACCAAAACATTAAGAGAGAGATGGAGAGAGAGAGACAGAGAGAGAGAGAGAGAGAGAGAGAGAAAGGGAGTTCTCACCTTCTCGGCCATCAAATGTTTGTCTGTTAATCTTCATCATCACGTTCTCCCCAGGGCAAAAAACACATACTGGTAGACATCGATGTTCCTCCTCCTTCTGTCTGTCCTCTCAGGGACCCGCAGAAGAGAAGATTTGTGTTCCAAAGATGTCAAAAATAGTAGATGTACAAGCTTGCAGCGCGGCACGAAGTGACGCGCTGTGAGCTTGTACATCTACTATTTTTCAATAGCCAACGTATAAAGTGGTTAAAATGATTGTACTGGGGACCCCCTTGGAACACCGTAGAGGTCCCCGGACCCCACTTTGAGAACCAAATCCAATGCTCTAAGCCTCCCCTCGTCTGCCTGATAAAAAAACGCCAGTCACTCCTTTGCTCCACTTGTAAACAACAAGTGAGAGAGACAGGGTGAATGAATGAGAAAGGACGAGAGAGAGAGAGAGAGAGAGGGAGAGAGCATGAATAAGGAAGGATGAGAGAGTAAGAGAGAGAGAGAGAGAGAGAGAGAGAGGCAGGGACTATTTGATAGTGTCAGTTTTATACAGACAGGCCATTCATCTCAATGGATCAGATAGCGGTCCCCATGGAGCACATGCACGCGCACACACACGCACACGCACTCACACACACACACACACACACACACACACACACACACACACAGAGCAGTTCTAGTGTAATGTAGCCTGGGGTTGTGAGCACCAGACCCAGTCTGCTAAGAACTGTGGGAGGCAACAACACAGAAAAATGCCACAAGTGTCTGAAGTGTTGCGCGTGTGTGTGTGTGTGTGTGTGTGTGTGTGTGTGTGTGTGTGTGTGTGTGTGTGTGTGTGTGTGTGTGTGTGTGTGTGTGTGTGTGTGTGTGTGTGTGCGTGTGTGCGTGCGTGCGTGCGTGCGTGCGTGCGTGCGTGCGTGCGTGCGTGCGTGCGTGCGTGCGTGCGTGCGTGCGTGCGTGCGTGCGTGCGTGCGTGCGTGCGTGCGTGCGTGCGTGCGTGCGTGCGTGCGTGCGTGCGCGTGAGTGCGTGCACTTAGCCTGGAGATTGGAGAAAGAAAGAGACACACAAAGAGAGAGAGACAGACATACTACTTATATATATTAATGACTCAGGAGGTCAGCTACACTG
>NC_137604.1:57005178-57027678 GCF_963280865.1 Gymnoscopelus braueri
AAAGTACTGAAAATTAGAAATACTCCAGTAAAGTAAAAAATCCTCAAAAGTGTACTTAAGTACAGTACTTGAGTAAATGTACTTAGTTACTTTACACCACTGGCGGAGTGTGCGCTACAGGGCATATCTCCGCCAAGCCAGGGTGACCTACCCAGGCTCATGAAATTCATATGCAGGCATAGTAGCCAATTAGAATGAAATCCGCAAAAACGGACTCATATACTGATACAGAACCATATATTGGCTATTATATTATGGCTGTCGGGTGGAAATCTTGTATGTTCCTTTTTTATTATTATTTAAAAACAATTTAAAATCGTGAAAATAGCCAATCTACAAGCTGTAATTATTAATAATTAAGAAATACTATATTTTAAAGAGTGAAAAATCAACTAAAGTCATTATTAGTGCAAGTTCATTCACATTTCATTTGAATGAAAATAACTTGTGGGTAAAATACATTCTGTGAATCTAATGTGATTAATGTGACCCCTACTTCAGTCAGTGAAGTCCAGGGCTGAATGTGACATATTGAGACCTATATAACTAAATATTGGTCATTTGCCAACACATTATTTTGTGAAATAAATGGGTTATATTTCACAGATAGTTATACTATTCTTATAATATATTAAAATACAATGATCCTTAACCTTCAAGTTAAATGCATTATTTCCGTGGACTTAAAAATCATTTTTGGACTTAAAAATCTTTTCTTTTTTTTTTGGATGGCCTTCCTGCCCTGGCAGGAAGACCGGGCAGGGCCTTTGTGCCCTCCAAAAAATTACAACACCAAAGGCCAAGTGGCCTTGCCCCTAAAATTCCAGGCTTGAATGCAATAGATGTACTCTGAGTCTGTTACAAGTAAAAGTCCAGAATTCAACATTTACTTGAGTAAAAGTACTAAAGTATTGGTATAAAAATGTACTTAAAGTACCAAAAGTAAAAGTACAAAAATGTTTGAAAATAGCAGATCTACAAGCTCAGAACGCGTGCATCGCAACACGTTGTGAGCTTGTAGATCTGCTATTTTCAAATAGCTTATAGGTATAAAATAGGGCTAAAGTGGTTAATGTATGTTTCATAATGATTTATATCTGCAAAGTAACTAGTAACTAAACATTTCAAATAATTGTTGTGGAGTACAAGTATAGACAATTGGAAATACTCCAGTAAAGTAAAAGTACCTCAAAATTGTACTTAAGTACAGTACTTGAGTAAATGTACTAGTTACTTACACCACTGCACGTCAGTGAAGAAAAAACGCTGGGAACATCCCTAAGTGGCTTTGCAGGGAAACAAGCCCAAAGTCGCTTATAATAAGCAGACCTGGCAACGCTGGCAGGCTAAAAGTCAAATTAGCACATGAATGGCCAGTCGGCTGACAGACTTAAATGCCAACTTTTGCCAACCGAATACCAGTCTGTTGCAGTCTGGAGTAGTCTGCAATAGTCTGGACGAGTCTGTTTGGTGCGGAGTTACCTTTACACCACTGGTCTTTGGTATGAGGAAAGAGAGACAGACAGCAAGGGAGGGAGAGAGAAAGAGAGAGAGAGAGCGAGGGAGGGATAATGGACAGGATACAGCGGACATTATCAGATGAAACAAAAACTCAAGATAATGTGAAATTTGTGTAAAAATTTGTGTAAAAACAAACCACAAACTCCCTGGCACACAAACCCATGTACTGTATATGCATATACACGCTAGCATGCACACACTCACACACGTTTGCACGTGCGCGCGCAAGCGCACACACACACACACACACACACACACACACACACACACACAGCACCTAGTTTCTTGACTTGACTTGAAGGAATACGCTGGTTACACCTGACTTCCTACGGTATTTCTCCTAATGTCAAGGGAATGAATGGAGGCTGAATACTTGATTTGGCACCTGACACAACACACAAGCACACACACACACACACACACACACACACACACACACACACACACACACACACACACACACACACACACACACACACACACACACACACACACACACACACACACACACACACGAACAGTCAAGAAATTGTTCCCAATCACATATCTCTCAGCTGATTTGATGCAGGAGGAAAAAGCAATTTATTAAGCTGCCTCTTAGGAGACGGACTCAAACTAAACTGCTACACTGGCCTAGTTTGATGTATGCACGCATGCATGCACGCACACCCCCACACACACACACCCCCACACACACCCCCACACACACACACACACACACACACACACACACACACACACACACACACACACACACACAAACACTGGGGTAATGAGCGATACAGAGGGACTCCTTACTTCTCGGCCACACTCATACGAAGACCCTAATGTTCTTTCTCGCTCTCGCGTGTATTAACACACACACACACACACACACACACACACACACACACACACACACACACACACACACACACACACACACACACACACACACACACACACACACACACACACACACACACACACACACACACACATCCCTAAAGACTAGCATCAGTAATCTGGCGAATACTGCAACTAATGGAACTCACAGTCCATAATAATGTGATGAGATTCAAAATGACACTCTCACAGTACCAACACACACATACACACACACACACACTCCCTGACTTCATTATGCATACACACACCGTAGGTACAAACTGAGATACTCTGCCTCGCTCACCATTTATCCCTCTACTTGTTCACCTCATACGTTGACACCATGTTATCTTCCACCTGTGTTGGTTGTGCTATAAGGTAGAACACAACGAACACAGTAGTGCTTAACTTCATCACCCTGGGTTTGTTTGTGCAATAACCTGGGATTATGTTTTTCAGGGCAGTTTACAGTAGGTTAACCCATTAAGACCGGGAACGCATCTGTGTCATTTTTAGATTTCTTTGGGCTATTCAAAAATAGCAGATCTAAAAGCTCATAGCGTGGCACCCTATGAGCTTGTAGATCTGCTATTTTTGGAAAACAAATGTCGTGAAAATGTGTGCAAATCTTTGAATATAATATACATTTTTAACTCAAATCTTTGCTCCTGGGGGTCCCTGGAACTACATATTTTGAGATGGGGGTCCACGGCCAACTTTTGGGGGTCCTTGACACGAAAAAGTTTGAGAACCACTGAAATATATAACATATGTTTTTAAAAAAAGAGGAAAAAAACTGTTGCGATTTAGAAGACATTTGTAGAATCCCCAGAAGCAAAGATTTAAGTTACAAATGTTTGCTTAAATATATATATTCCAAGATTTGCACTAATTTTCACGATTTTTCAAAAATAGCAGATCTACAAGCTCATGAGCTTGTATAGCTTGTATATCTGCTATTTTCGAATAGCCAAAGAAATCTAAAAATGACACAGATGCGTTCCCGGTCTTAATGGGTTAAAGACACATTAATCTCTACTGGCACGGGACCACACAGTCCATACAAAATACTGACATGGACTATTCTGACAGGATTAAATTCACTGAGATGCTCCGGTAATAATTACATTACCCCACCTCCCTCGTAGGACTTAAGAGTCTAAATGCCCTGCTAGCGGCCCCTAGAGGCTGTGCTGCTACTTACACACAAGAACCGGACCCATCAATGGGCAAGTATCATGGCAATAGGCTCTGTACTTCAGTCAGATAACTCACGAATAGATTGAACCAATATTATAGAAGGAGAATACAAGTGTGGATGTAATATTTCATCTTGGCGTTCAGCCTCTGCTCCATTTTTCTCCCTGCTCAGCACAATTAGACAACCATCATTAACCATTATGAGCAGGGAGATAGATATACAATAACAACCCCCCATGGGGAACAGAACCAATAGCAGAGCCCACTGGTGGTGCTGGGGTGGCGGTGGGAGCAAACAGCCGTACAACAACAAACCAGTGATATAAATACAGCGGAAGGAACACCGATTTAGGTGAGCTTAAAGGGACTACACCATGAATTTTTACTTTTCCTTCTTTTTTGTGTGTTTTTGGTAGGGGTGTGCCGATATATCGTCCCACGATATATCGCAATACGTTTTCGTGACGATATGTATCGTTTTGGGGGGGGGGAATATCGTTTTAAAAAAAAAAAAAATGCAAACAGCCCCGAGGTGAAAAGGGTGACAACGTGTTGTTTTTTTTCGGGTCAGGTGTCACACTATTGCCCTATTTGGATTCAAAACGGCTAGTGGAAGCTGAAAAGCTACAAGTTTGCATGTCTGAATAATGCAAAAACAGAAATATTTGTTTGCATTTGCTTTTTTTCTCCCCCAAATATTTTCATAATAAAAAAGTGCGTACCGTATCGAAATCGTATCGAAGTTGTGTGCCCAATATCGTATCGTATCGTCTCGTGAAATTAGTGTATCGGCACACCCCTAGTTTTTGGTCTCCCCTACCTCTCTTCTATCCCAAAAAACACCCCAGTTTGAACACTCAGGCTTTCACAGCATATCTGGGGTTTTCTGTAAATTGGTCTCAAAATAGACCAAACTGACTTTCACCCGAACGTGACGTCACGTTCGGTACAATCCCTCCCATTTTTTCAGTTCCAACAAAAAAAAAATACATATATATATATATATATATATATACATATATATATATATTTTTTTACTTTTTCCACACAGAACCAGGAGATAACATGCATACAAACTGGCTCAATAGCACCCCGTGCCAAACAGGACAATGTGGTATTGCAGGTGAAATTGCTTTATAAAACAGAGAGAAGTTAGTTGGAATGAGTATATCTGAGGCTTGATTTAGGCTCAAACCTTTTGAAAAACGTTTGAGGGACATAAATAATATGATATAAAATATTTAAAAAAATAAAAAAATCATGGTGTAGATCCTTTAAATAACCCGCCCAATTGGTCAGCTGATTGCCACGTCAGTGTATGACGAATGGGTCTCGCATAACACTGTACTATACACCCACATAGTAATGAGCATGTGTGAAACCTCTTGAGTATATAGTGCCCGATTCATTTCATTCACTAACTCCACTAGCTTCTAGTGGTCAAAGTATTTATTTCCCAGGATAGCAGGGGAAGAGGAGCACTCATTTTGGTGTGTTGAAAGCGAGGGGGGGGGGTTGATGAATTCACAAAAGAAAAAACATAGTTGTTGTTGAGAGATATTCAGCATTGAGTTCCGTGGCCTGCCTGAAGAGTGCACAAAAAAAATGTGGGAGACATACATAGCCTACTGTACATACGTGTTTAGCAGCTTTTGCATACTGGATATAAACATTCTGTGACCACTTGAAAAGGTAAAGAAAAATAAAATAAATCTATTGGCAATTATTGATGTATTTACTTGGCACTGAATGAGTTAACATGTTGGCGCGTTCATCTAATAATGCTGAGCTTCCTCATGTGTCCATCTCCACATGGTATCAGAACATAGGTGAACACGGTGTAAGAACTCTGATGCTGATTCTATGTTGTTGACCAAAAAAAATCACAACCAGCGTTGCTTTGATCACTCCAGCTCCGGTTCAGTGGGGCGTCGAAAAATATTTCACAGCATATTTTGTGAAATGTTTTGGTCGAGTGGATGTTGAAAATACATCACAGCAGACCACAGCAGAGCAGACAGCAGAGCACAGCACAGCACACAGCACAGCACAGCATGTTCAAGTGGACGTGTTGAATTCTTTGAAGCAGAGCTCTATCTCATCTAAGTATTAACCCGTTAAAACCGGGAACACATCTGTGTCACTTAAGATTTCTTTTCGGCTATTCAAAAATAGAAGATATACAAGCTCATAGCGCGGCACCGAGTGCCGCGCTATGAGCTTGTAGATCTGCAAATTTTTTTGAAAGATTGTGAAAATTTGCGCAAATCGTTGAATATATATGTATACATTTTTTACTCAAATCTGCTGTATGTTGCTTTTGGGTGTCCCTGGAGCGGACAAATACATATCATCTTGGGGGTCCTTGACACGAAAAAAGTTTGAGAACCACTGATATAGCAACATACGTTTTTTTTTTTCTTTCTTCAAAATATTTTCGCTTAAAATATATATATATATATAAATATATATATATTCAAAGATGTGCACACATTTTCACGATAAAAAAACAAATAGCAGATCTACAAGCTCGTAGCACGGCACTTGGTGTCGCGCTACGAGCTTGTACATGTGCTATTTTTGAATAGCCAAAGAAATCTAAAAATGACACAGATGCGTTCCCGGTTTTAATGGGTTAAAGAGGTAAAGGGAGAATATACCATATGATTAATTAACTACGTGCTTAATGACACATTAAACATGACTAATGATTCCATATTCACTGGAACCAGCAAGTTAAATGAAAGCTACTAAAAACCGGCGTGAATAATTTAGCGTCGTTAGCCCTGCGTTAGCATTTGATAGTGGACTGGGCCAAAGCAAAGACATGGGAGAGCCCTGTCAGGATGTGCTGCTCTAAAAGCCTGTGTTTCCAAAGGCCTGAGGCAACGACTGTCTTTTTGCACCTAATATAGCACAGCATAGACTATTATAATGGCCACGGTTTCCTTTTGATTAACCCATTAAGACCGGGAAACACGTCTGTGTCATTTTTAAGATTTCTTAGGGCTATTCAAAAAAATAGCAGATATACAAGCTCATAGCGCGGCACCGAGTGCCGCGCTATGAGCTTGTAGATCTGCTATTTTTTGGGAAAATCGTGAAAAATGGGTGCAAATCTTTGAATATATATATATATGTTTTAAAGCGATACAGATACTCCGATCTGTGCTTCTGGGGGTCCCTGGTACAACATATTTTGAGATGGGGGTCCGCGGCCAAATACATAAAATGTTGGGTGTCCTTGACATGAAAAAAGTTTGAGAACCACTGATATAGCAACATAAGTTTTTTTCAAAAAACTGTTAGGATTTAGAAGACATTTGTAGAATCCCCAGAAGCAAAGATTTTAGTTTAAAATGTTCGCTTTAAAAAAATACATATATTCAGAAGGTTTGCACAAATTTTCACGATTTTTCAAAAATAGCAGATCTACAAGCTCATAGCGCGGCACTCGGTGCCGCGCTATGAGCTTGTAGATCTGCTATTTTAATGGTCTTAGTGGGTTAAGCTAAGCGTTGTCCCGTCCAGCAGAGGGCTGGAAGGCATAGAAGAAGACTGATGGTTTTCAACCCTCACAAGAGCACACTGAGTGGAAAAAGTACAGATGTGAAATTATAGAGCTTGTATCAGAGCACAATCAGGTTTTTATTTCATTACAGAATGGGGTTGTGGTAACTTGATACAGTTACTTTTCAAAAGCCTGATTCCTCGTTCTATTAAAAGGAACCATGGATCACATTGGATCAGTATCATCGTCAGACTGTGGTCGAACTCAAAGTCCTCGTGCTCCAACGCTGTCTCACTCCGTAAAAGGCATATTGTGACTTTTTGGGACAATTTTGACAAAACGTGCCTTGAAGGGTAAATGGTAAATGGTGCATTTTATATAGCGCTTTTACATAGATTGTGCATTACCATTCACCCATTCACACACACATTCACACACCGATGGCGGAGGAAACCATGCAAGGCACCAACCTGCTCATCGGGAGCAATTAGGGGTTCAGCGTCTTGCTCAAGGACACTTTGACACTAACTCTGGGGTTAGCCCGGGATTGAACTGGGAACCGCGATCCGGCCGCTCTACCGGCCACTCTACCCCTGAGCCAATGCCGCCCCATCGCACGGGGGGGGGGGGGGGGGGGGGGGGCAAAAAAGTCAGAATATGACTTTCGGGGAATATATACGATTTACGATTCCGTGCCTATCGTGACATAACTCGGACCGCGCTGAGTTGGCTAAAAGCGGACTGTGCGATGTTTGTTACTGGGATGTTTGTTATCGTCGTTGATTGGCTAGGACTGCTCACGTGGCGGATGTGACGAACCTCTACTTATTATACACACACACACACACACACACTAGGCCCTAGGGCAGTTACCCGAGTTCAGAAATCACATCGAATATATATTGTTACCATTGAATGAATGCACATTCAATGTCACGAGTCAATGATTATTGGAGGTTTGATTATTCATTTCCCAGAACCTAACACACACACACACACATACAGTGACAGAATTCCCATAAAGAGCTACAGCTCATTCTATTCCTCTAATGGTCTCAATATTTACAACCTGCTTGAGAAAACATGTTCCTGCTTAATTAGATTAAGCAGCAGCAGCAGAGTGCGTGCATGTGTGTGTGCATGTGTGTGTGTGTGTGTGTGTGTGTGTGTGTGTGTGTGTGTGTGTGTGTATGTGTGCGTGCATGCCGTGTGTGTGTGTGTGTCGGTGTGCCGTTCAGACATGTGGAACAACAACAACAGGTGAGGCGAGGAGACAAGAAGCTAGACGGTGAAAAGAAAGATGGAGACAGACGGAGAGAAAGAGAGACTAGAGAGAAAAGGGAGACCAGACCAGACCTTGTTCATTCCGTATTCAGAGAGGTGGCGTAGATCGTTAGCTAAATAAATTACAGCCTCGCGGCTGAGGATAGGATCACACTACCATATGTCGGAGCGAGAGAGAGAGAAGTCAAGCGAGAGAAAATGAGAGAAAGAGAGAGGAGGAGAGAAGACTGCTGGCGAAAAGAAGAAGAGAGAAACTTATACTACCCCCCCCCCCCCCCCCCCCAAATCCCCTCCTGAGTAACGAGCTGGAACCTTGCAGAGCACCTTTCAAAGCAATTCACTAGCTGTCTGTTTGAAGAACCAATCTGTGGTTAAAACGTTGAACCACGTCAGTATTTCTACAAGGTGCCTTACGGATACAGATATGAACGTTGAGTCAGACTACCTTTACTGGAAAATGAAGAAAAAGACAGTTCTCTGGCACATTGTAGAGCAATGTCAAGGACAAAGTACAAAGTGCAAAGGGCGCGTCTTGAACGTTGCGGCACTGCTGCGGTGTGCCTTCTGCTTCCCATAAGCCAAAGCACTCTGCTTTGAATGCAACGGGAGTATTAATACCACACACACACACACACACGCACACACACACACACACAGATACACACACACACTGACACACACAGACACACCTCTTGCATCGAGAAGGGATTAACCCATTCAATCCAGGAACGTATCTGTCATTTTTAGATTTCTTTGGCTATTCAAAAAATAGCAGATCTACAAGCTCATAGCACGGCACGCGTGCCACGCTATGAGCTTGTATATCTGCACATTTTTTTTTAAATCATGAAATTGTGTACAAATCTTTGAATATATATACTGTATATAATTTTTTCAAAGCGAATATTTGTAACTCAAATCTTTGCTTCTGAGGATCCCTGGAACAAAATATTTGGAGATGGGGAGATGGGGGTCTGTGGCCGAACATTTCATTTTGGGGGTCCTTGACATGAAAAAGTTTGAGAACCACTGATATATAACAACATAAGCTTTAAAAAAAATAACTGTTAGGATTCAGAAGACATTTGTAGAACCCCCAGAAGCAAAGATTTGAGTAAAAAGAATTGCTTGAAAAAAATATATATATATTCAAAGATTTTCACGAATTTTCACGATTTAAAAAAGAAATGCAGATTTACAAGCTCATGGAGTTGCTATGAGCTTGTATATCTGCTATTTATTTTGAATAGCCAAAGACATCTTAAAACGACAGAGGTGCTTTCCCCGGTCTTAATGGATTAAACAGCTCAGACATTGATTAGTCTCAGTGGAATCAGGCAGAGAAAGAGGGATCCACAGGAAAGAGAGAGACGTGAGATGAGATGAGACAGGGCTGAGTGTGGGTGCGGCAGGGTGTTAGGGAACAGGAGAGAGCTAAGGAACGAATGAGTGGAGGAAGTAGGGAGAGAGAGGAGAGGAGAGGAAATGTCAGTGATGGGACATAACCAGAGTGTAAATGTCTCCAAACATGTCCTCCAGGACTTAAAGGACACAAGAGTGAAAAAGCCTGTCCACACCCAGGCAACATTTTATCACTCCTGTTCCTCTGCCAGAGTGTCAAGACACATCCACGGTCCCACAAAAACACACACACACGCACACACACACACACACACACACACAAAAACACAGACACACATTTTTTCTCTCTCTCTCTCACACACACACACACACACACACACACACACACACACACACACACACACACACACACACACACACACACACACACACACACACACACACACACACACACACACACACACACACACACACACACACGAGTCAACCTAGGAATAGACCTGCTTCTTCATAATAAACAACCCCCTCTCCAACACACAAACACACACACACAAAGTGATCCATATACGCTAAGACTGAAATAGAACCTTTTGGACAATGATGCATCTCCGTCTCTATTTATATAGTTCCTGCAGTGTTTGTGTAATGCAACGCAACGCAACCCAACGCAACACAACATGTCCTCTTCACCTCCTCTATCACCTCTATAGCTCTCTCCTTCATAAACAGCAGAAACCTTCTAAGACGCTGCATGGAAAGAGAAAGGTTCCTTTCGCCCCATTTCACTCTACTCTTATCGCCGACTCCCTTTGAAAAGAAAGTTCTAGAAGGACATCTTGTTACCCTCGAAGGTCAAAGAGGTTATCGTCTCTGTCGGGTGGAAACCTCATACGTCCATAAACAGTGTTATAGAGAGAGAGAGTTGCATCATGCTTTGATCTCGCCGCAAAGCAAGGAAGTTTTGAAAGGAAAAGACGTGCAGTCCGTTCTCTAGACGTGGGTCTACTCATGGGTGGTAAAACTTCGCGCAGGAAGTTTGATGAAATACATTGCAGTGGATGGAGTCGGCTGGAACAGCTCATGAACAAACATTAGTTCTGATTTCTGAACGATTGCGACCTTTGTCATGTAATGGGTTCAGGAATATAAAAGAAGACATATCACAGGTTGTTTTCTAATCACTTTCGCTTTTTGATGTGCACAGTACATCATTTTATTCAGGCATCTAAACAGCGTAGACAGGTATCGTTTCTGTCTCGGAGGTTTGCCACCCATGAGTGTCATGTCAATATATCTAGAGAACGGACGGACTGCACGTCTTTTCCTTTCACAACCTTCCTTTGCCGCAAAGTGGGTTGTTGTCTCCTGTACTTCCAAACATTGGAACTTCCTCATTGAGATGGAAAGAGAACTTCCACATTCCATTAAATTCTTACAATGGGAGTCTACGCTAGTGACGCAACTCTCTCTCTATATGACGCTGGTCCAAAACTGTTACTTTTCAGGATTCAAAATTCAAAAACTAGCAAAAGTAGCAGATCTACAAGGTCAAAACGTGTCGTTTCGAGCTTGTAGATCTGCTACTTTTGATGCTTTTGTGTGACGCTGTGGTATGATCACGTAAGGGCGTTCATTTATGAAAAAACACTGCAGGTTTCTGCCTGACAGCAACATTATATGAAATCTTCCATATTTCCTATGTCTGGGGGTATATATCGCCCCCCCCCCCCCCCACACACACACACACACACACACACATACACAGACACACATATTTTTATAATTTGATTCTTGGATTATTTAATTATTCTGGTGCGACCAAAACGGGATGTTGAGTGAACAAAAACAAACGTGTGTTGTCAGCTGACCGCTGGTGCTCTGGTTTCCCAAACAGTGGGTCAGGACTCTGGACCCATGTTTGGGTCACGGACCAATTTTTATTGGTCGCATGTAAATATCCCCCTTTTTTTTCGTTTTCTGCATTAACCCATTAAGACCTGAGGCGATTCTTAAAAATGTTTTCTAAATCCGTTTTTTGAAAAATAAATAAATATATGTTTTCAAGATTTTTCAAAAATAGCAGATCTACAAGCTCATAGCGCGGCACTCGGTGCCGCGCTATGAGCTTGTATATCTGCTATTTTTGAATAGCCAAAGAAATCTAAAGTGACGCGGATGCGTTCCAGGTCTTAATGGGTTAAAAGAAAATATATATAAATTATTTAAAAGATTTATAAAAGACACAACTTTTCATCAATAAAAAATAAGTCCAAAATCTTTCAGAAGTATTTCATAAATAAAATAAAATAAATGCCATGAATAAATAATAATACAATAAAACGTTTAAGAAGTAGTGAAAATAGCAGATCCAGAAGCTTTGCGCCGCGTTGTGAGTTTGTAGATTATTTAGAGCTTACAAACGAGATGAGCCTATACTGCAGAGAAAAAAATGTTTTTTTTTGTCTAGGCGCCCAAGCAGACACGACAGAGGAGTCATAGGAGAAAGCACGGCTGGTACATTGTGACAAATGAGTATTGGAGCGGTTTCAAATATCTGAATCAATATGTAGACTATTGAAAAATGTATATTCATGACAACACTCAACCTGACTGAGTGCATATTAGAAGTGAGTATACGCTTGGCCAATGTAAACAGATATATTATGTACCCTCCACTACACCACCGCTTTCACTCTAGACTCATGAATTTTGAGCAGAAAAGACAGCTGCACTTTGGGCTATGCTACTGTCGTCAGTGCAGAGGCAATGTGATATAGATTGTTGGTACCTATGGAAGAAGCCTGCAAGCAGTGAGCATCTGGCTGCTGCAAGTGGATCACAGGCTAATCCTCCAGATCAGCTCTCTCTCCCTCTACCACAGTTCCCATAAACTCACACTGCAGTGCTGGAGAAATATTGTTGTCTCCGCCAGGCCGAAGGCGTAGCTGAGACTATGTTTTGCCCCCTGTCCGTGTGTCCGTCTGTGCTATTCTCCGGCACCGTTGGCCCGATCGAAGCAAAACTGTGCACACACACTCCCTGGATACCAATTTTTTCAGATCGTCGTTTAGCCACGATGAAGTCCAAGCCATGTCCATGCTTTCTGAGGTATATCTCGTAAGATGGAGATTTGTAATAAGATTGACAAGAGAGTTACTGCCGTAACTGATATGTTAAAAGTTAAAAGATGAAGAGGGGTCAAGGAATCGGCTTCAAACATCTTGGATACTGTTGCGAAATTGGAAACCTTGGTGTTGACTCTTTCTGGCCAAGTGGCACAGTTAAGTGCTTAGACCTGGAGGGACTTTCAAACTTTTCAAAGATACATATAGAGTCTGATAATGGCGAGGGTGAAAGAGGTTTGTGAACATGGGTAGAAAAAACTAAAGGAAGTGATATAACCAGATCATAATCACGTGATAGACGGCACCCATAGAGCTATCCGGAGACGCCCAGGGGATTAAGGAGCCACTGCGACTTTGGATTCTGAGATACATTATTGCCAGTCTTTTGAGGAAATACTGAGTAAGGTGGCAACAGGCAACCAATAGGAAGCTAACATTTCAAGGACAGCAGATACACATCTCTAGTGTATGCAGTCCTTTCCTTCCATATGCAGTGGTCAAATGCCAAGTAGCTTTTTCCAACAGCCAGGAATCTATTACGAGATAAACCCAGAGGCGAGTTCGAGTGACTGTCACGCTGAGTCCCTCATCTGTGAGGGAATTCAATTGACTGTTTAACCACAAGGACACTCACACAAAGGAAAGGGCCCTCTACTACTGTATGTGTGATAGAGATGAGGTAATTGAGGCAATAATTGAACACGTTTTCAGTGACATAAAGAGACACGCAATTTCATGTACTGTATATATATGCACACGTTCACCTCCAATCAGACAAATATACGTACACAAGCTCATGCATACGCACACATGCTCGAAAACATATATTATAATGTATGTCCTTACAGCAGGGATATTTTTGGTCATCAGGCACATGAGGCTCTGAGGCACTACTGCTACACATACAGTATGTATTTTTATGAATGTCACATTGTCAAATTGTTCATTAAAACACAGCTTTTTAAATGTCCTATAAAACAGATGTGACCTGGGGCTTATAGTGCATTAACCACATGGTTGCAGTTTGGGTCAGAAACCTGTGTGGAGTGTTGTCTCCCCCTCCCCCCCTCTACACTCTCCTCTCTATATAATAAAAAATATATATATTAATAATAAATAAACAAACAAACAAACAAACAAACAAACAAAGGAGTGACTTACTGTAATCACAGGACTGAAGGACACATCACAGTGTTATTCAGGGATCATTCATTTACAACCTTTCATTTATTGATCATTAATTTCTTTCTTAATAACTTGTGCTGTGGTTTAATAAATCATCTGGTGTGAAATTTTTCCAAGAGATGACTTTCCTTGAAAAATAAATGACGGATGGGTAAACAATTCCACGCCTCCCTTCGTAGATTACCGGTGAAAGCCCCACTGGACTGACCAGCCTCTCCATTAGGGATTTAGGGACCTGGACAGGAAATTAAAGTTGTGCTATTTATTACCTTTTCCCCTCTAGACACAGACAAAAACACCTAACATCTTATTTAACTTCCTTTGCTTGCTTTCTGCCTCTCCTTTCCCTCCCAGGGATCTAATGATGGCGATGTCGGTCTGTCTGTCCATCCAGCATTTTCATTCCTAGCAATATATAGACAAGAACATACTGGCGGGATTGCCAGGTAATTTGCCATGCACCTTCATGCTCCCTGGAGACCCCCTGCGTTCCCATGAGCGCAGGGGGTCTTCAAACTTTGAGGGGCGTCTCCCCACTGAGAGCATTGCAGGGGAGGCACAGAGACTGGACGGATCGGTCTGGATGATCAATAGCAAGTTACTGTTTAAGGGCTTGACATTAACATTAACTTCAGTGCCAAAGACGTGTAACACGTAATTTTTTTCCAAAGCCCACAGTGCCAATGTTGTGTAAACAGTGTTTTCAGTGTTTACGCTAGATGGCGCTCTTCACTCCTATGACTTCAGGAGAACAGTAGACCCGGAAATAACGTGATCACAACAAACCCAACCCGTCCGATCTAATGTTAAAGGATTTCGAGAAAAAAAATGTCTCTGCTTTCTTGTTTTTTTCTGCGTTTTTGGTGAGAACAAGCTATATTCAACAGCCGATAACGAACAAAGAACGGAGGGCGGCTGTGACCCGCTTTTTCCCCCAAAGGGAAGCAGAGACACTTCTCCGTCTTTTGCGACACTTGGTGTGTCGATCGTCGTGGAGCGGAATATTCTGTGGCTCTTGAAAAGTTAGTAAAAATGCTCAAAAGCACTGGCACTGGCACTGGCTGCGGACTGTTCTGAAAAACTCTGGCAGTGAATGTTAGGGGCTTGACATTAAGGCTTGTCCGCTTGTCCGGGGCAAGTGATTCTCAAGTAAGCACAACCATTGTTGGCATCAATCTGCTGACCAAACTACAGTGTAGTTTTGGCCAGCAGATTCATGCCAACAGTGGCTGTGACATTTTATTTGGTATTATCTGTGAAAGTTTGGATATAAATCTCACAATGAAAACAAGGAGCACCGCTTTCGGTGTCGATTTATTACCTCTGTCTCTTACTGCATGCTCTCGTGATAATTCATCCGTAAACGTTGTGCGTATGTGTGTAAACTGAGATTTGGCAGAGGGGCACAACTCTGCGTATAGCAAACCTTGAATCTAATAATCAGTTGAAAACAATACATTGTCTGTTCACCAGGACAAGGCTGCATGTACTGGGGGCGGCAGTGGCTCAGGGGTAGAGTGGCCGGCAGTTCGATCCCGGGCTCCCCCAGAGTTAGTGTCGAAGTGTCCTTGAGCAAGACTCTGAACCCCTAATTGCTCCCAATGCGCAGGTTGGTGCCTTGCATGGTTTCCTCCGCCATCGGTGTATGAATGTGTGTGTGAATGGGTGAATGTAATGCACAATCTCTGTAAAGCGCTTTGGATCAAAGCGCTATATAAATGCACCATTTACCATGTGGCAGACCTGACTCTTTCTCTCCGTCTCTCAAATTGGCTGGTGCAGATATACAAAATGCCCACATACAGGATTATCTCTAAATCTAAAAATCTAAATCTCTAAACTCTTCACTCACACAGTTCAATTGATACAAGGAATGTTGCTGTGCGGAGACCATCTAGGAAAGAGAAGAGCACAAAAAATGACCTCCTGTAAACACACTTTATTTGTCAAAAAAAAAAGAGATTGAGAGAGAGAGAGATGTATAGAAAGAAAGTCACTCCCAAACAGTCACTCAGGACACACGCATAAATGAGTGTAGACTGTGTACATACTAACACGCACACGCACACGCACACGCACACACACACACACACACACACAGTCGCTTTAGAATATTCAAAGATTTGAAAAAAAATTGCAAAGGATTTTTCCAAATTGACGCACTATGAGCTTGTATATCTGCTATTTTTGAACAGCCAAAGAATCTAAAATCTAAAATGGCACAGATGCTTTTACCATCTAGACTTCTACAGCACAGGTGCACAAACTGTGTGCAAATGATTGACACACTGTAGCAACTTGGTCTTCATCAACTGACAAAGACCAAGTTGTTTGGTGGAAACATTGTGTGTTTTTGCGCAGTAAAATATTTTTCCAAACATTAAGCTGTGGAATCTTTCTTTTTTTGATGCACAAACTGTGGGTCATGGTGACCCATATCTGGGTCTAGTGCATGGGTCTTCAACAGGGGGTCCTCAGAGTTACTACAGGGGGTCCGCAAAATCTTTGTGTGACGGGGAACATTAGCCGGAAATAGCAGATCCACAAGCTCTCAACGCCTCGCGCTGCGAGGCGTTGAGAGCTTGTAGATCGGCTATTGTCGGAGAGTTGGTGTAGAGGGGAAAAAAGAGAAGACCAAGTACAGAGCCAACGGTCAATTTTTTCTAAATATTGAGGGTTTAAAAAGTTAACTGTCTCAATATACACATTAACACGAATCCAACATATTAATAGTAAAGATAAAGTATGTCAAACAAGTCTATGAAGCTATCTATGAAATCAATAAAAAAGTTTAATCTGCAACACAATTTCATACAATAGTGGTGGTCCCTGCTTCATCTCTCTCTCTTACCTAAGGGGTCCTTGGACTGAAAACGACCCCATGTCCAGTGGCTTGTTTGTTGAGCACAACAAACATTATTATTATTATTCTTTCCATGTTTCCGTTTTTTTCCCCATGTTTGTGAAATTGCTGATAATAATGTTGTTTACTGGTACAGACATGAATTCATTTTTGCACTTTTTAAAAGCAGCCTCGGAGGCCTTTTAAAGACTTTTGCATGAAGATGACCTTGTTTTGGTCAA
The DNA here is from genome assembly GCF_963280865.1 of Gymnoscopelus braueri. Classification (NCBI taxonomy): domain Eukaryota; kingdom Metazoa; phylum Chordata; class Actinopteri; order Myctophiformes; family Myctophidae; genus Gymnoscopelus; species Gymnoscopelus braueri. The sequence continues at coordinate 57,022,318 of NC_137604.1, forward strand.
AACATGTTGTCAGAGCACCGGAAAAGAAAAAGAAAAAAACACATGTTTTGACTCTAATCACATTGGCTCTTTATAGGAACGCATTTTGCCAGTAAATTATGCATTTCTTTGCAAAACACTTTAATTTTTCTACAGTTTCTACAGTTTCCAGCCTGGACACTCTGAGCATCCATTTCCACCACTACATCCCATAGACCATTGGTTCTCAAAGTGGGGTCCTGGAACCCCCAGGGGTCCTTGGGGGAGTTCAAGGGGGTCCCCAGCTAAATGATTGACTGTTAGAAACCAAATGGACCCTTACGGGTCTGTAACTCTGAGAGTGTACAAATGGAACCAAATGGACCCGTTCACTCTCAGAGTTACATTATCATTGACCATCACCATTGATAATGCTGTGGTGACCTCAACTCGGACTGCGAAGAATCTGGGTGTGACCCTGGACGATCAACTGTCGTTCTCGGCAAACATCGCATCAGTGACAAGGTCCTGCAGATTCCTCCTCTACAACATCAGGAGGATTCGCCCATTCCTCACGGAGAAGGCAGCCCAGGTGCTCATCCAGGCTCTTGTCATCTCCCGCCTGGACTACTGCAACTCCCTCCTTGCTGGTGCTCCGGCATCTGCCATCAGACCTCTGGAGCTTGTTCAGAAAGCTGCGGCTCGTCTGGTGTTCAACCGCCCCAAGTTCTTCCACACAACTATCCTTCTCCGTTCTCTACACTAGCTCCCCGTAGCGGCTCGCATCCAGTTTAAAACCCTGGTGCTAGCCCATAGGGCAGTGAAAGGAACAGCTCCTTCTTACCTCCGGGCTATGGTCGATGCCTGCACCCCTGCCCGACCACTTCGGTCTGCCACCTCGGGGCGACTGATTGCCTCGTCACTCAAGGGTCCTTCTGGCCGATCCACACGGTCACGACTTTTTTCTGTTCTGGCCCCACAGTGGTGGAATGAACTTCCCACTGATGTCAGGACAGCAGAGTCACTGCCCATCTTTCGCCGCAGGCTGAAAACCCACCTCTTCAGGAAACACTACCCATCCTCTCTGCCTGGCCTACTTGTTGTTAACTAGTTGTACGAACGCTTGTGCTATTGTTGTACTGTTTTATTGGATCTTGTTTAGTCGATACACTTATTTGTTTTAGCTCCTGCTCATTTGATTTTGCTATTGTTGTCTCATCTGTTTAAGGGAATAGGTAGCTGATATAATGCACTTTTACCTTAGCGCTAGGTATACTCTTGGTTGCTTGTTTTTGCAGAAAATGCACTTAAGACTTCTGGTGATTAGTAGTTTTCGTTCCCTACCTATGTTGAATGCACTTATTGTAAGTCGCTTTAGATAAAAGCGTCTGCTAAATGACTGTAATGTAATGTAATGTAAAATAGCAGCGGGCTAAAACGTTTTTTCAATTTGGGGGTCCTTGACAAGAAAAAGTTTGAGAACCACTGCCATAGACGAAGTCTTGTAAAAAATTACATCATCTACTAATAATTTTACTGTTGCTTTTGTGATTAGTTCTCTGTTAAATAATCCCTTTCCTTTGGCTTTTAATTGTGAAAAACATGGCTGTTGTCAGCAGTGGGACAATGCATTGTCAATTAATTATCAAGGATAAATACTACATTTGGGGCTGATCACAACAAATATAGATTGATATTTCTAGGTCATTGCTGAAAAACAAAAACGAGTAAGGGTATGGGTCAGTCAAATCCACTCACACTTACATACAAACACACATACACACACATTTGGGAGGTCAGTCGGTTTGCTTTCTCCTCCTATATCTCTTCATCAGAAAGGACATTTACAGCAATGTACTCCTGATATGATAATATTATATATCCACTGTTGATCACCTTTAAAGTCTCCTTTACGCCATTACTACTTTACACCACTGGCTAAAAGGAAAGGATCTCTCTCTCTCTCTCTCCCTCTCTCTCTGATGATCAGCGATTTATGTCATTAAAGGGTTGTAAAAAAAACAATACCCAAAGCAACGTGTGAAACGAACTGTGAGATTAGACTAACCCTCCTTCGCCTCACTCCCACTCTCTCTCCATATCTCTTACTCTCCATCTCTTTCGCTCTCTTTCTCCCTCTCTTCTTGTCTCTCTCTCTTTCTCTCTTTTTCTCTCTCTCTCTCTCCCTGTCTTCTGCCCTCTATATCTCTCTCTAAATTATCTGAGACCGGTAATTAAAAAATGCACTTTGGTTCCTGCAATGTGCTAACAAGTAAAGTGCTCATTAATGCATGTGCACACTGCGCGCGCGCGCACACACACACACACACACACACACACACACACACACACACACACACACACACACACACACACACACACACACACACACACACACACACACACACACACACACACACACACACACACACACACACACACACACCCCCACACACACACACACACACACACACACACACACACACACACACACACACACACTGTCATAAGCAGCAGTAGGACACAGCAGCAGACCCTCTCATCAGAAGCCTCCTCTGGATGAAAACCAAAGTAATTTATTAGAGAACAGTTTGTGAGCCTTCAGTATCTATTCACATCCACTCTGCCTGGCATCATCATCCTGACTGAGCATGCAGGTCGCATCTCATCAATGTCCCTGAGAGTATACCATTCCAAAATAAGATTAAAAGTACAGCAAATAGACTCTATTAGACTGAGGCTAAGTTTAGAAGATTACAATTATCTTACAATGACCGAACCAAAACGGAAGTGGCTGATGCCAGTTCCAAACAGCCTTGGCTTCTGATCAGTCAACAACCATCGTGATTCTTATTGGCCGAGAACACTTCAACACTGCATGATGGGCTGGACCGGTGGCAGCTATTGCCAGCTACGCCGGCAATAGCTGCCAGCCATCAGTGCCACATTGATGCAAACAAACACACACTGCCTATCAGACCCCATGAATGGGTCACATTCATGAGGATAGATATATATATATATATATATATATATATATATATATATATATATATATATATATATCAGAGGTCGCGTTAGTCCGATAATTGCCGGTTTTGACCGATTTTTTATGACAAAGACCGGGAAAAAAATCTCTCCGGACATCCTGACCGGTTGATAATGACACAGCAGTTCATTAATTATCACCGCAAATCAGGCACATTTCAAATCCTCTGCTTTGCAAGCTCTCTCTCTCTCTCTCTCTCTCTCACGCGCTCGCTCTCTCGCTCTTTCTTTCTCTCTCTCTCTTAACAGCGTGCGTGTGTTTCTCGGAGAGAGAGAGAGAGAGAGAGAGAGAGAGAGGTAGAAAGAAAGAGTGTGTCACACGCTGTTAAGTTACACCTATTTCCTGTTATAATAACCAGTGTAAAATGTGCTGCATTGGGCGGTAAATGGGAGACACTTTATTGTGAAGGTACAACAGGAAAAAGAGAGTTGTTGCTGCTGCTGCGTAGTTGTCGAAATATTATTACTCTGTGGTCTGCTCGGCAGCCTCGGCAGTCAGACAGAGACCGCGGTCCAGTTACAAGTTACATTATATAAAGTTGTGTATTTAACAGTCAGTCACACACAAGTTCATTACGAGTTAGAATATGTCACAGATTCTAGGCTACTATAAGGGCACTTGTGAGTAAAGTTGGCAAGTTGCCCTACAGTTTAACAACAGTGCAAGTTGAAGATGAAATATCCAACACAGATGCGTAAATACTCTCCACAACAGCTATAGGCTACTGCAACTATGGCATCCAGGTGAAACACGACGTTAATCATAATCGTGGACCTATTTTTAACTCTATGAGGTGGACATTAAAACGTTACCACTTTGAACTGAATAGTTCTATGAGGAGACGACAAGATTCTCACAACTCATGTTCATGTTCATGTTCAAATAGCTCAATCCAAAATGTAATGCTGTTGTAGGCCTAAGTGTTAAGGTCCTTACACACCGGGGCAATTTTTTTCATGCGAATAATAAGGTTTTTTTTAAAACCTTATAAAGTCAATGCAAGCTTACACACCAGTTTCGCGGAGAGAAAAAAGCGTCTTTTAATTATTCGGAACGAGTCCGAATTTTGCGTATATTCGCATATTCGCCGGTGTGTAACCGCCTTTAGGCTGTATTTACGCACCTGCTTGTCATTAATGCATACAAATAATTATGACCGTTATTTTTTGTCATTAATTGATCATTGATAACCATATCGATCGATTAACCGACTAATTGATAAGCTCCGTTTTTTAGGACCAAAAGTCAAATTCTTGTCCAAAACCGAAAATTAGTGCAGAAACATAATTTCCTTGATGTATATAACATTAACGAGCATCGACAAGCATCAGCTGGTCACAGACACACACACCTCCCCTCTGCAGTGCTCTATGGAGTCATTTCTCCCCAAAAGCCCTTAACTTTCACTAGCCACAAAAACACTTTAAGTCTGGCAGTTGTTTTCAGTGGTTGCATAGACGTTCATCATGTTCTGTTCATGTAAACAAGCTCACCTAACCAATCAGAAAACATGAACAAACACATTTCATGTCTGAATTCAACGCTGAGGCTAACGTGTGTCAATCAGTCGTTGCCTGTATGCAACACCTATGGTGCGTATACAGGTGTGTGTGTGTGCATGAACGTTTATGAAAGGGCACGCACGCCGCACAACAAATGTGCACATTGATTTAAGGGTCTCAGTTTGAGGGGCTGAATATAATGGTCACCCTACCGAGGCCTTACAATAACCTGGCCATAGCTGAGAGAGCCCTGAGATGTCATTGTAAAAAACAGTCACCCTGTGGAGTCAGGTCCATAAACACTCACAACGGTACTACACTCTCTCTTTACTGGCATCCTTGAATTTGCCCAAAGCATCCTCCAGCATCCCCCAGAACGCCAGCCATGAGGAGAAACTGTATTGCCTTTGACTCCCTTTCCGCCCGGTAACAATAAATGCAATTTTTAAGAGTAGCTGCTAGGCTGGCCATTTTTCTTGTACCAATATAATCACAAACAAACATGTTGACACACACACGCGCACGCACACACACACACGCGCACACACACACACACACACACACACACACACACACACACACACGCACATGAGCACATTTCCGAAAAACACATTATAAGATGAAATAATGTTAAATAAATCCATGCTTGGGATATGAGAGGTGCTGTGCGTGCGTGCGTGCGTGTGTGTGTCAGGAGAGCCCTGAGTTGTTAAGTCATTTCATTTCTGGTTGTGGTCCAGAAACAAAATTAAGGGAGGCAGTGAGAAAAAGTTTAGCCACGTTTTCTGTTCCGTTTGCTCACAGAAATCTAATATCTTCTTCCCTCCCACTGGAAAGCTTTGTGCTGCTGAT
>NC_137604.1:57030178-57037678 GCF_963280865.1 Gymnoscopelus braueri
GACAGAGATATAGGTAGAGAGAGACAGAATGTCAGGGACAGAAAGAGAAAGAGGGAGTGAGACAGACAGACAGAGGGAGAGAGGCAGAAAGAGACGGAAAAAGAGACACTGAAAGAAAGGGAGACAAGACTTTGTCTGAAAGAGAGAGAGAGAGAGAGAGAGAGAGAGAGAGAGAGAGAGAGAGAGAGAGAGAGAGAGAGAGAGAGAGAGAGAGAGACTGCCTGAGAGTAGGATTTTCCAAAACCCCCTGTAAATGTGGAAACTATTGGAAATGTAAACCGTGCAGGCTTAGACCTACGTTGCTTTTATTGCTTCTTCATATGCTTGATGGCCTATTTTGGAGAGAGTGTGTGTGTGTGTGTGTGTGTGTGTGTGTGTGTGTGTGTGTGTGTGTGTGTGTGTGTGTGTGTGTTTGCGTGCGTGCGTGCGTGCGTGCGTGCGTGCGTGCGTGCGTGCGTGCGTGCGTGTGCGTGCGCGTGCGTGCATTGATGGTAAAATGAAATAGTAATGCCATTAAGATCAAGCTAGCATGAGAAAGTTTCTACGCACCAAAACGCTTAACTATCCTACGTGTTTACATCCATCCTGTTCTGTCAGCACAGCAGCACATAGCTGGTGCTACGCGGTCCAGCTGTGTGTGCGGGCACGGGCAGTCGGGCACGGGCAGCGTACGTGGCTGATGTGCATGCACAAGAGAGAGAGGAGGGAAGAGAGGGAGAGAGAGAGAGAGAGAGATCCCATCTCCGTGTGAATGTGTATGTGTGACAAAAGGCAGTTTACTGTTTCAGCAAATTTGTGCTGCAGAAGATTGAAAAACTGAAAGAAACAAAATTGTTTTCCTGCCTCCCAGTGGATCTATAGCCAGTCCTTGGATGCCTCTGTGTGCGTGCGTGCGTGCGTGCGTGCGTGCGTGCGTGCGTGCGTGCGTGCGTGCGTGCGTGCGTGCGTGCGTGCGTGCGTGCGTGCGTGCGTGCGTGCGTGCGTGCGTGCGTGCGTGCGTGTGCGTGTGTAGGTGTATAGGCATTTTTTTGCCAGCTTATTCAGCTTATTCAAGATATTACCTCAATAGCGGCGGGGACACACAGACATTTTATAAACTCAATATCTTTAAGGCGTCTGACTACGAGACTACGGCCCATGAAATGGCCTTGTATTAAACGCTCTCTCTCTCTCTCCTCTCCCTCTCTCTCTCTCTCTGCCACCCCTGCTCTATTTATTTCCGACAATATTTTCCTGTGTGTAATAATGTCTGCTGTGCTTCTGTGTGCGATGATTGTTCGTCTGCGAGAGCGAGGAGTCCCACCTGTGTGTCATTATCCAGGCTAATTACATTTAGCCTCGCGCTCATGGACGGGCAAGGCCACAGAAGAGAGAGAAAGGGAGTGGGAGAGAGTTGTAGACTGAGAAATTCCTTCCAGGTGTGATGGCAATACAAGCAGGTGGCTAAAGGCAGTGGTGGAGAAAGTACTCAAATGTTTTACTTTAAGTAAAAGTATCAATACTGCAATGTAGAGATACTCTGTTAAGTAAAAGTCCGGAATTAAAAAATGTATAAAAACCTTTTGAAAATAGCAGATCTACAAGCTCGCAATGCGTCGCATAGCAACGCATTGCGAGCTTGTAGATCGGCTATTTTCAAATGGCCGAAATGTATATAGGGCTGGAGTTAATGTATGTTATGTAATAATAATCAAAATCTACAAAGTAACTAGTAACTAAAGTTTTCAAATAATTGTAGTGGAGTAAAAGTACAATATTTGCCTCCGAGATGTAGTGGAGTAGAAGTAGAAGTACAGAAAATTGGAATTACTCCAACAAAGTAAAAATACCTCAAAATTGCACTTAAATACAGTACTTGAGTAAATGTACTTTTACGCCACTGGCTAAAGGAAAGGATCTCTCTATCACTCTCTCTCTGTGTGTCTCGCTCTCCCTCTCTCTCTCTCTCTCTCCCTCCCCCCTTGACAGTCTAATAAGCCACTACTGTATGTCGGATAAAATTGACTCTGGAATTACAATAATCACGTCGTTACTTTTCCGAGTGCTCTTCCCGAACACTAAAACCCAAGTAGAAATGCACAAGGACAAAATGTACACTCAAACACAAGCGTGTCACAACATTGCCTTTCGCGGGACATAAATAGCTGTATGGCAATTAACGGTACACTTGAGTATAGCCGTAGTGTGATATTTCCAACAGTGGGATGACTGGAGCTCAACCCACATGCAGCCTTTGAGAGAACGCTCTTCACTAATGACACCCAGCGCGCACTTACAGTAGAGTAGAGGCGCCTGTGCTGTTGCTCCCATTGCCTTAAGTGGATCAAACTCTGCTATGGCTGTATGTTTGAGATATGTAAGCCTTTGCCGAGCCATGCGGCTCATCAGAGGGCAGGAGCATAATCTCCTGTTTCTGTAGCATGAGGCGGCTTGATGTAGTACAGTAGTACACCCCCTGGACATGATACAAGTACACCCCCTGGACTAGCCATGGTTCACATGAGGGTCGTCTGCCGCGAATAAACACGTTAAGTTGTAGCGAAGAGAATAAGGGGGCTTCCTCACGGTGTGCATATGCTAATGATCAACGGCCATGTGCAAAGTACAGAGCAATTGCTTAAAGCCACTGAAGAGAACCAAGCAAGACTGCTGACTGACTGACTGCTGAAGGACATTCCTAAAATGATATGTACAGTAGGATGTTATTATTACATAATCGTCTAATCGCAATTATTTTATGTAATCGCAATTATTTTTGCATAATCGTCATAATCGTCATAATCAATTCCATGTTAAAAATGTCATATATTTTCAAAAAATTTAAAAAATAGTGGAAATAGCCGATCTATAAGCTCTATAAGCTCAAAACGCGTCGCATCGCGACGCGTTTTGAGCAAGTATAAAGTCATTAAATATGTGTTATTTGTCATATCTGCCCTGTGCAACTTTTGTTTCCGAAAGCTAAAAGCCAAACAGAAATGTAATTTTTATTCATAATGTTCCATACATTTTCAACGACAGAAACACAATTAAATCGTTAATCGCAATTATTTGAGTGATAAATAATTAATCGTCAACTTAAATGTGTAATCGTGACAGCCCTAGTTGTAAATGGAGAAATCCACCACACACGGTTGAAGTGCATCCATGACTGTCATGATTATGACAGTCATTCTTCAGGGCTACTCCTGTACACCGCCTGGACATGATGTAAAAGTACACCGCCTGGACATGATGTAAAAGTACACCGCCTGGACATGATGTAAAAGTACACCGCCTGGACATGACTCTAGTATGTCGCAGGGACATACAGTACCGCCTATCCAACCCTTGATGCTGAGTGCCAAACGGGCACAGGGAATCAAACCCCCAACCTCCCAGTCTCCGGGCAGACACTCTAACCACAAGATCAAAGAGCTGGTCATCATGTTGCAGATATACTACCTGGTAATGGTTTCAATTCAAACTGGATCTCCGGATGAAGTCAAACATGGTGTGACTCTGAAAATGATCCTTAAGAATGTAGCTAAAGGGGCGTGCCAGATTAAGTGACTGGATATAGTGTGTCCTCAACCACACATAATCCCAAATGCAACATCCCCCGGTGCCATGTTCTTACCCTGCACTAAATGAACAGCAAATAAACCTGACAAAAAAATAAGAATTTGAGCAGCGACACACATCACTACTGTGTCTCTCTTTGCTTCATATGCTTGGCTCTCTCTCTCTCTCTGCTTCATATGCGTGTCTCTCTCTCTGTCAGGTATACTCTCTCTGGCTGGGTGCCCCTCGCTCCACCCTCAAAGATAACAAACTCAATCGCATTTATTCTCTGTGTTCCTCTCACTATCCCTTTGTCAAGGATGTTGACCGACAGTGAGCAAATATATTACGACAGGCAGTAGATGCGATGCTTCATAAATAGTGAAACTAGCCAATCTACAAGCTCACAAAGTGTTGCGCTGCGTTGTGAGCATGTAGATCTGCTATTTTCACTATATTTGAAATAGGGCTTAAGTGGTTTAAGTTTGCGTCCCAAGAGTACCTTCCTAGTCAAAAGTACAATATTTCTATTTCAGTCAGATAACTCACAAATAGATTGAGACCAATAATAGCTTGAGAACATTTTTTTCATAAAATGGAAATAGTGTGAATATTATATTTGATCTTGGCGTTCAGGCTCTGCTTTACATTAGTCCCTGCTCAGCACATTAGCAGACAACCATTTAAGAGCTGGGAGATATACATCTATAACAAACCCCACAGGGGAAAACAGAACCATTGCGGAAAGCAGAGCCTACTGGTGGTGCTGGGGTGGTGGGGTGGTGGGGTGGTGGTGGGAGCAAACAAAGCACATACAACATTAGTGGCAACACTGACAAACAGCAAGAGGAAGAAGTGCAATGAATCAGGTGAGCTTAAGTAGACCGACGCCAATTTGTGCTGCATATGCTTATAAACCTCTCGAGTGTATCTGCCTGAACTAGCTCGCAGGCTACGCATCATTGTCTCCGCCAGGCCGAAGGCATGGCCGAGACTATTTTTTGCACCCTGTTTGTCCGTCTGTCCGTTTGTGTGTCCGTCTGTGAACAGCTAGTACCATTGGCACGATCGCAGCGAAACCGCAAACCTTTGCTCTGTGTTTACATCTGCCTTTCATGGCGCCACCAGGAAGCCGACTTATGTAAAACATTATTTTTTATATTACTCCTTCAGATGTTATCCAAATAGCCAACTGATTGGCTAATATTGACATCTAAAGTTTGCAGGAGTGTCCCGTTTTGAACAAAATGCCGCAAATCATGAACGCAGCGTCCGATTGCGGTCAAACTTTGCACGCACATTCGCACAACGTTGAGGAACAAATAACAACCTTTTAACATTGCCCTATTAGGCTTATAGCGCCACCAGGAGGCCGATTTTTGCTAAACATTTTTACTCTTACAAATGTTGTACAAACATCACGCAAATTGGTACACATTATCTCTATAGTTATGTGATCTAGATGGATCCGTCCGATTTACACTTTTTCAAGTTTAAAATGTAACGGAGTGAAAGTCATCAGCTTGCATAAAACAAATACTCCAAAGTACAGTACTCAAGTAAATGTACTTAGTTACTGTCCACCACCATACATTATATTGATCTGTCGGCTGCTGAAAATGTTTGTAGATGTGTGGATTGTTGATTGCATGGATAGAGAGATGCTTATTGAATTGGCCTTGGAGGGTGAGATGCACACCCCCAGTACCTACAACCAGCAACAACACAACACACCTCCTGTCATGTAGTCCTGCCAATAACTCAGCAGTTATCGTAGAGGATTAACACTTTGTTTTGGTTTGAGTTGCTGTTCTTGTGCAACTCCACACCCTTATTGATCAGCCTAGTGCCGCTGGCTGCCTCTGATCAGTGTCTGCAAATGGGATTCATATTTATTTCTGGACAAAAGAAAAATCACTAAAGCAATATTTTGTTCATTTCTCACTCTCTCTCCTGGGCATTGGGAGAATATATATTATTTTCTGATTTATTCCTGTTTCTAACGCCAAAAGATAAACAAGCTCTTTTACCACGATCGGCGGGTCGATTGCTGTGAGGAATAATATTCTATGATTTTTCAAAGGTGAATGAAAACACAAAAAAATCGCTGGCACTGTGGCAACTACTAAATGTTTTTTCTGGCATTGAATGAGTTAATCTTAATGGGTTAAAGTGGCTAATCAAGTCCAAATTTCTCGTGTGGGCAAGCAACGTATACACTGCATAGACAATGCAATGTTAGCCACTATAGCCAGCTCAAACTCAAAAGATAGAACAAGGATATTTTGTTGATTTTTATCAATGATCAAAGTAGTAATCAATTATATCGATTAGTTGTTGCATGCCTAACACACACACTCACACGCACACGCAAAACAGGGGTGAGATAGCACCCTAAAAACTCAAATAAGCCACAGCATGTTGATAGATTGATGAGTCCAGTAAAGTGCTGAGTAACAGCAGGGAGTGTGTGTGTGTGTGTGTGTGTGTGTGTGTGTGTGTGTGTGTGTGTGTGTGTGTGTGTGTGTGTGTGTGTGTGTGTGTGTGTGTGTGTGTGTGTGTGTGTGTGTGTGTGTGTGTTAAAGTACCAACAGACACACACTGCTGAGTCAAATACAACTCATGACAGCTGAGGCACCAGGCCGGAAAATAACTACAACTGTGTGTGTGTGTGTGTGTGTGTGTGTGTGTGTGTGTGTGTGTGTGTGTGTGTGTGTGTGTGTGTGTGTGTGTGTGTGTGTGTGTGTGTGCGTGTGTGTCTGGCTTTGCAGGATGCTATTATGCCGTAATAGTCTGCATCAACGAGCAAACAGGATAATTAATTTCTCCCTTTTGCTCGAATGCGTTCATTTCATTTTCATTTGTTTGCGTTTTCCTTCCTTCTCTCTGCTAGTCTGCTTACAAGACAAAGCTCATCCTCCCAGAGATGACTTGTGATTCAGCACCCACGGGCTTTACAGCGCCATAATAAAATGTGTGTGAGTGTGAGTGAATGTTTGTACTCAAATTTTTTACTTGAGCAAAAGTATCAATACTGCAATGTAGAAATACTCTGTTACAAGTAAAAGGCCTGTGTTCAAAATGTTACTTAAGTGAAAGTACAAAAGTATTGGCATTAAAATATACTTAATGTACCAATAGTAAAAGCAATAAAACGTTTGAAAATAGCCGATCTACAAGCTCACAGCTTGTAGATCGGCTATTTTCAAATAGCCTATGAATAAAATAGGGCTAAAGTGGTTAATGTATGTTTTATAATACAATGATTTACATCTGCAAAGTAACTAGTAACTAAAGTTTTCAAATAATTGTAGTGGAGCAAAAGTATAATATTTGCCTCTGAGATGTAGTGGCGAAGAAGTAAAAGTACTGAAATTGGAAATACTCCAGTAAAGTAAAAAATACCTAAAAATTGTACTTACAGTAAGTACAGTACTTGAGTAAATGTACTTAGTTACTTTCCACCCCTGGGTTTATAGTACACACATAGTGTGTGTGTGTGTGTGTGTGTGTGTGTGTGTGTGTGTGTGTGTGTGTGTGTGTGTGTGTGTGTGTGTGTGTGTGTGTGTGTGCGTGTGTGTGTGTGTGTGTGTGTGTGTGTGTGTGTGCGTGCGTGCGTGTGAAAGAGAGATATATAGAGAGAAAGAGAGAAAGAGTGAATGTGTATGTGTGTGTGCGTGTGAGAGAAAGAGAGATGAGCACTAAATGAGATGAATGCTAGAGTCCCGCCTCTGTCCCAATTACAAAGAGTGGAGGGGAGAGGAAAACTGGCAGGAAGGAGAGAGAGAAAGATGGAGCATGAAGGAGAGGAAGATGTGAATCGACTGGAGAGAGGAAGATGGAAGGACCCAAGGGAGAAGTGTGGAGAATTACAGGTACTGGGGTACATGCTTCTCTCAATTAAACAAAATCTAACTTTACTGGCAGAACAATAACATTTTGTGTTGGCGAAAGATT
>NC_137604.1:57042678-57045178 GCF_963280865.1 Gymnoscopelus braueri
TGCATAATCGTTTCCGTGTTAAAAATGTGTTTTTAAATAGCGGAAATAGCAGATCTACAAGCTCGACTCACAACGCATTGTGATGCGACACGTTGTGAGCTTGTAGATCGGCAATTTCCACTCTTTTTCTTGATTTTATTTTGGAAGGATGAAGTAATTTGTCATATCTTCCCTGTTTGTTTACAAAGCCTAAAAGGCAAACAGAAATGTATGTTTTATTCATATGTTCCAATGTTTAATGATGCCGAAATGCGTCCATGTACAGTACCTTACCGTGCCTTAATGAATTAAAAGTACCGGAAGGACTTTGGAGTGCTGGCTATTATTTTCTTATATTGTGAGTCTTCGTGAGCCGTGCACCCGGCAAATTGCATTTATACAGACTGATCCGTGCTCGTTTGTGTTTCTACATGTGGGTGTAAGGAGCAGCACATGGACTCTATAGGGCTGCTAGCAGGGATTTTGCTTTGATGATTGATGACCCAATCAATGTTTTCTTGTTGGGTATAATGCTCAAAATATTTGGACACTGTTAAACACACATTTAAAAATGGAAAACAAAATGAAGAAAATGAATGAATGAACATGTTTTGGTCCTAAACTACGTGGCCATAGAGACACAAATAGACATGTGCTTTTCAACATAATAAAGGCAGCAAAACAGGCTTTATTCTACTTGAGCGGGCCACAACAATGGAATCCTAAGCCCTTTAGAGAGACGGAGGGAGAGAGAGAGAGACAGAGAGAGAGACAGAGAGAGAGACAGAGACAGAGACAGAGAGCGAGAGAGAGTAAGAATGAGGCGGAGACAATAGCTGTCCATGGCAGTTGTTGGATGGTTGAATGAATGAATGAGTGAATTTGAGTGAACGACTGCAGCAAGTGAATCCCATTGAGCCTCCACACTAACAGGTTAGCAACAAGAATAATACATGGAACACTCATTGAACAATCAGGGAAACAAAATGGAGGGAGAAAATAAGATGTGTGGGAGACAGATGGAGACCTGGGTGACCCCAAGACCCGAGAAACAAACCAAATAAAGACGTAGAAATAAAGATAAAATAAAATAATGAGCTGCTGGCCCTAGATATCTTCATTTCTGAAAGAATATATATACAGTACATGTACACAGGGTTGGGAGGGTTACTTTTAAAAAGGAATCCCCTACAGTTACAAATTACTTGCTAAACATGGTAGTCAGTAACGTAATCCGAGTACCCCAATTTAAGAAGTAACTACTAGTTATACACTATAGTGAATATATGAGTTAATATACTGTACGGTCAACAATGAGTATGTAGGTGGATGTACACACACTTGCACAGTCTATAAACAGCACCACTGAGCATATTAATGGTAAAATAGTAAATCCACAGTACTTTACGATGTGCATTACATTAACCCATTCACACACACACACACACACACCTTAACACACAGAAACCATGCAAGGCCCATCGGTAACAGTTTGGGGTTCAGTGTCTTGCTCAAGGACACGTTGACACTAACCCAACCCTAAGGACAGCAACTGTTCCTCAGGTGACTGAGAATGTCAATGCAGGACGTGATTAGACTGTGTCAGCAAGAACAGTCCATTGACAATCATGTATAGAGGAATGCTATTATAGTAGGGTTGCAGTCAGTGTGTCACCTCAAGCTCATTACAAACACACAAATGCACACTTGAGAGTTCAGTGGTGCAAAAAAACACATAGGCACTGGTCTACAGAGATGTTCAGATGAGTCATCTGTTCACCATATTCTCAAGTGCATAAGTGCATGTGGCGGTGACTCTGTTATCAGTGGTAGAAAAAGTACTCAAATTGTTTACTTAAGTAAAAGTATCATGGAAATCCTATACCTTTGGGATTATTTCTAAAATACCCTGGGATTTCGAAACACCCCAGCTATACGGTAATGCCTTGACAGATACAGCCCAAGCCTACATCTTTCTGAATTTTAAAGAGAAGAGAGAAGAGAGAGGTTACATATGTCAAACTGCAGTGAACAGGGGGGGGGCTGGATGTTTGTTATTCCTCTCCAAATTAGAGGAAGGCTTGTGGCGTGTGCGTGCGTGCGTGCGTGCGTGCGTGCGTGCGTGCGTGCGTGCGTGCGTGCGTGCGTGTGTGTGTGTGTGCGTGCGTGCCACTGGCATTCTCGTTAGCTCAGTATCAAGGGGTCATGGAGGCCAACAGTTGCTGGCGGCTGAGGAGATAGACTAATTACCCAACAGGTTATTGGTTCAAATCCCACAAGACTTGTGTGTGTGTGTGTGTGTGTGTGTGTGTGTGTGTGTGTGTGTGTGTGTGTGTGTGTGTGTGTGTGTGTGTGTGTGTGTGTGTGTGTGTGTGTGTGTGTGTGTGTGTGTGTGTGTGTGTGTGTGTGTGTGTGTGTGAGTGTTTAAGGTAGCTGCTCCACAGTGGTTAAGCTCATCTATTAATTAAGATGATCTTGTCAAGTCAGGGTGGAGAAACATCAATCTCATTGCTCTGCTGTA
>NC_137604.1:57047678-57070178 GCF_963280865.1 Gymnoscopelus braueri
GTCTGACGCAGTCAGTGAATGATACGACCCCGCCGTTGTGGTTGGCTTGAGAAGGACCCAGCTCCTGTTTCACTAGTATAGGAAATCCATCACGATAATAGTCACAGAAACTTAAACTTAAAGGTTGTGCTGCAGCGAGGTTGGGGGGGAAGAAGATTATCATTTGGATCAAAGCTCTAATTTCTTCACTCATTAAAACATTGTTAGACAAATCTCTGCATCCGCTCTCGTTGTTTGACACTGATGAGAGAGAAAGGGGTGGTCTGTGTGTGTGTGTGTGTGTGTGTGTGGTGTGTGTGTGTGTGTGTGTGTGTGTGTGTGTGTGTGTGTGTGTGTGTGTGTGTGTGTGTGTGTGTGTGTGTGTGTGTGTGTGTCTGTGTGTGTGTGTGTGTGTGTGTGGCTATTTCCCTTGGGTTTTTTCAGTCTCATGCCCAGAACTCTTTGATCCCGGAGCCTCATGTCCCAGACGTCCAATCAATGACCTCGATTCTCTAAAGATGCGGCCACAGTCCAATCGCCATTAAGCTCAAGCCACAGCTCGGCCAATAACATGCTGTCATGTCAAGCCTCCAGTCAAAGTGATGGATGGGCTCTAAGTGGGGCCAGTCTGTCCATACTACCGTAAGGCTTGGCCTAGTTGGGAGCACGATGCCACCTCGTGAACTTGCATGCAAACACGCTGCACTTAACGCCAAGGACTCTCGTTAACACAATTATAACCATGAAAGCATCTGTGTCATTTTACATTTTAGCTATATATATATGTATAGAAACGTAGGTTTTTCAGAAAACTCTTAGGATTTAGAAGATTGGTTTTGAACAGTGGTTTTCAACCCTTTTCATATCAAGGTCCGTTATTTTTTCTGCATTTGAGCCACGGAACCACCATTTGATGAGATTTAGACTCTCAGACCCAAAACGTTGAATATTTTGTTATCGTTTGATAAGATTTTGTCCACAATTCCATGCTGTATTGATGTTGGTACCATTAGGAGAGATAAACAGGCAAACGTTGATCAAAAATAACAATTCTTTAATGAAGTAATGCAGATGTTTAACAACTAATGCAGATGTTTAAGAGTTAAAGATCTATAAGGGTCCATTTGGTTACCAACTCTCCATCATTTAGCTGGAACCCCTTTAAGGACCACTGGTAGTCCCCGGACCACTGGTTGAGAACCACTGATTTAGAACATTGGTTTAGAACAGAGGTTCTCAAAAATAGCTGATATACAAGCTCACAACGCATCACTTCGCGCCACGCTGCGGGCTTGTACATCTGCTATCTTTGAAAAAAAAAAAATTAAATTTTTGAAGAATCTTGTTTTATTTTTTTTAACACAAATCATCTCTTCTGGGGGGTGCCTGGCACAATACATTTTCAGATTGGGGTCCAAATACATATCCTTTTGGGGGTCCTTGGCACAAAAAAAGTTTGAGAACTACTTATTTTAGAAGGCATTTTTAGAATGGGCCTCAGGAGGAAGTTCCACTGATCATGTTATGTAGGCCACAGTTTACAGAAACTTCTCTGGGCAATTATTAAACTTGGAGCAATATCCAATTCTAAATATGTCGATGATGCTGCAGCCCCAACCACAACATTCCGACATGCAATATCGACATCACTGTTAGTCGATATTGAATTGCGCCAAGCAATACGTTTACTACCAGGTAATTAAAAAGAAAAGACTCAAGGGAACCATGATGCAAATGTCACATGAAGGGTAATCTCCCTCCGACAGAAATAATTGATAGTTGATAGTTGATTACACACTATTCCATGTTTCTAATGTCTTAATACCTTTCACAAATGTAGGCTATAGCACTGCATTAATGAACAGCCTTACAAAATACTTTATATAAACTATAAAGACAGAACTACACAGTATTGTTCCGGTTCCCTTTTACTCCATTTTCCTTTCCAAGAATCCTGAGTGCTTATTAGTAACACCTGTGCCTGTTTACTACGAGAGAATGATGGATCCATGCATTCAATTAATGCCGACATTAGTTGTTTTACAATACTCATCCAGACAATGTGTATTTAACAACTTTAAAAGGTAGTTGTTAAATACAAGAAGAAGACTATGGGGCGGGGGGGCTGTCCTTTGAAATGCAATGGACATGTGAATATATTATGCCTCATGGCAACGACTAGGGCTGGGTAATTGATAACATTTTGTATTCAATTATGATTTTAGATTATGGAAACAAGATAATCGAGATAAACGCAATTATTTTGTGGCACAATAATTGCTTTATCGGCAGAGCCGCATTCTGTTTCACAATGACCATGAAGATCTTGTGTATATAGATTTTTTTGTTTTTATCGCATTCCTAAGCCAATAATATGATGACCAGCCCACCGGTAGGCAGCGGTTCCGGTAGGAGACACAAAGGAGACTCTTTGTGTCTCCTACCGGAACCGCCGTCGGTCATAAAATTATTGGCTTAGGAATGCGACAAAAACCAAATAATATCCATGAATTCAAGTCTCCATAGGGTGTCTAATCGATAAAATAAAAGTGATTTTGGGGGTGAACTATCCCTTTAAGTTATAAATCCAACACACCCCTCTCCGTGTGTTTTCGCCCCTCCCTAAAAGCCCAAACTCACTCGCTCCACTCCTGAGCGAGAACGAGAAAAAGTGATTAAAAAGGCATTGTTTCAATCAGACTATCCAGGACCTGGCATCGGTTCACCCCACAAATATTAATTCACTGTGTTTTCGTGGCCGTATATACCGATGTGTGGCACCAGAGTTACTCCTCTCCTCGCTCCGAGGAGTTGTTTATGGCCGCTAGTCAATTTGATAATGTCATTATGATCATCTTTACCGTAATCGTGCGGCTCTAGCTCGGGCCAAGCCGATGGAAAGAAAAGCCTTTTGGTCAGACAGACACGGTGGTGTCTGTCTGCACTCTCTGCACCACAAGTCAATACGAAGCAATTTGTTTAATCAAACAAATATCACAATCACAATATCTGTTAGTGTCAAAGTACTGGCCCAAACCAAACAGTGACGCCGTTAACAGTCCTTTGGTATCATTTGTCCAGTCTATTTTCATTAGCATAATCTTTCCCCTCCCGTATAGCAGTAGATTTACATTACCCACATGTTACGGCTACAACATCAATCTCTCTCCTGCCTCTACATGCTGCCCACAGGGGCATCATCAACCTAATGGCACACTACATATTGTGGGTAGAGTCACTATACATAAATGTGTCCTGCTAACCTCTCCTTAAGCCATTCAATCCGGGAACGCATCTGTGTCATTTTTAAGATTTCTTTGGGCTATTCAAAAATAGCAGATATACAAGCTCATAGCGTGGCACCGAGTGCCGCACTATGAGCTTGTAGATCTGCAAAAACTGTGTTTTTGAAACTGTGTGCAAATATTTGAATACATATAAGGGAACATTTTTAACTCAAATCTTTGCTTCCTCAGAAGCTAAGATTTGAGTTACAAATGTTTGCTTTAAAAATATATATATATATTCAAAGATTTGTACACATTTTCAAGATTTTCTTTTCAGAAATAGCAGATCTACAAGCTCGTAGCGCGATAAAAGCTCTGCTATTTTTGAACTGCCAAAGAAATCTAAGTGACACAGATGCGTTCCCAGTCTTAAAGGGTTAAGATATACAGATTGCAATCTACCATTATGAAGGCCAAATGAATTTCAGTAGTCCCTTGACTCAGCGCGCACACACACGCACACAGGCGCACACACACACACACACGCAAGTGCCGCGCAAGCGCACGCGCACACGCACACACACACACACACACACGCACACACACACACACGCACACACACACACACGCACACACACACAAAACCAGGCCCCCACACCGCCACAGGAGTGTGTGAATCAATCAAATAAGTTCTCGTCTGGACTCAAACCCAGTGGGTGTCAGCACACAGCCGAGGCAGGGAGAGAGAGGTTATGAATAAGGAACAGAGGATGGAGACTGAGGTGAGTAGATGAGAGGAGGAGGAGGAGGAGGAGGAGGGGAGGTGAGGAGGCAGAGACAGTAAAATGCTGCCGTCACTTAAACTGTAAAATGAAAGATCGATGAGCTTATTTAAATGCCCTCCCCAAGACGAGAGAGCTTGGCTCGTATAAAAAAAAAGACCTGCATTCATGAGGAGAGGCGGGGGCATCGATTGACTGAGAGAGAGAGAGAGAGAGAGAGAGAGAGAGAGAGAGAGAGAGAGAGAGAGAGAGAGAGAGAGAGAGAGGGGGGGAATGGCAGAGAAAGGGGAGAGGGGCAGATAGGTGGAGAGAGGGGATCAGGGGATCAGGTTTAGCTCATGAATTTCATCCCTTTTCCTCCAAAAATAAAATGCCTTAATAAATGCTGGGGAGAGAGAGAGAGAGAGGGGGGGGGGAGAGAGAGAGGGAGGGAGAGAGAGAGGGGGGAGCGAGAGAGGGAAAGAGACCAAGAGAGAGAGAGAGAGAGAGAGAAGGGTTGACGCCTCCACAATTTACAACCTTCGATTGGCCGCCTGGCACAGCTGATCAAATCAATACCCACCACCCCACCACCACTGCCACCACTTAACCTTGTACCCCCAACAACCCCTCCCGTTGTGGTGGGGGGGGCTGTCCGGGCCAAACCCAGGGTCTTAGATGGTCTGTGTCTGTGCGTGCGTGCGTGCGTGCGCGTGCGTGCGCGTGTGTGTGTCTGTGGAGGGTCCAATGCAGAGACCTTGAAATTCCAGAGGGAGGACGGAGCTGACTCTGCATCCACACATCACCTCCACTCCTCCCTGTCTGCCTCACACCCTCCTCAGAGAGAGAAGGAGAGGAGAGGAGAGTGTGTGTTGTGTGAGCGAATAAGAAAGAAGGGAGGGGGCAGAAAGAGAGAAAGAGAGAGAGGGAAGGGGGGGGGACTTTTGACACATGGAGGTGTTGTCACACAGTCACCATCGATTGAACTGCAGGAGCTGCTTTCTGAGTGACAAGCGGAGTGCACACTGCATTTCTCTGCCCTGCCTTCTATTCCCCTCCTCTCTCTCCCCTGCTCTCTCCTCCTCTCCTCTCCTCGTTTATCCTTTTTGAGACCTCACCCCGCCCCCCACCCTCCACCCCAACCCTTTCTCTCTCTCTGTTCTGCATATTTATTTCTTTTCTCACAATCACGCTCCGTTCTCCACAGCTCAAACTCGTCTTCCATCTCCCCCTTGGTTCTCTTCTCACTCACCCACCCACCCACTCACCCACCCACATTCTCACACACAACCACACACACACTAACAAACAGACCCCCACCACCACCCAGACAGACATACACCCACGCCCACTCACACAGCCGCCCGCACACACACACACACCCTCCCTCCCATGTCTAGATTTACATTCTGCCCAGTGCACCATCTGTGACCCGGAGAAAAGTGTGTGTCGACAGCAGCCTGACCTTCTCTGTGCTTTTGTTTTGCTGGTGTGACACAAGCCCATGGGATAAACAACACACACACACACACACACACACACACACACACACACACACACACACACACACACACACAGACAGTAACAGCAGAGACTGTTGGTGACGCACAAATCAAAACTCTTCACGCTAAACATGCAACGTGGCATCATGGTGCATGTTCCACCAGGATCAATATCTCATCATATCCAGCTCCACTCTTCTTCTCATCTCATTCTCAGCCCATCAGTCCTCCTCATGCATGCACGAGATGCGCACGCACACACGCACGCACACGCACGCACACACACACACACGTCACCAAAGACCCTCTAGGGTTACAGATCGCACATTGATCTGGACAGCTGCCGTCACAACAGGCTAAATGCCGGGCTAATAGCAGGTGAGTTTAATTAATACTCTGTCTGAGTGTGCCATGCATGTGTGTAGCGTGTGTGTGTGTGTGTGTGTGTGTGTGTGTGTGTGTGTGTGTGTGTGTGTGTGTGTGTGTGTGTGTGTGTGTGTGTGTGTGTGTGTGTGTGTGTGTGTGTGTGTGTCAAAGCGACAGTGAGAGAGCCACAGTTAAGCGGGTCATTGACTGAGAGAGGGATTATCAATGATGCTTGGGGACTGTACAACCCACACGCCTTCCCAGACACACACACACACACACACACACACACACACACACACCATCTACCCCACTTTAGCCCCCCCATACATCATCATTATCAACAACAGCATTTACATATGAGACATCTAGATATTCTCTCTCTCTCTCTCTCTCTCTCTCTCTCTCTCTCTCTCTCTCTCTCTCTCTCTCTCTCTCCTCTCTCTCTCTCTCTCTCTCTGATTTGCAATTGCTATTTTTTCCCCCACATCAACAACAATAGCTTGGGTCCAATTATAAATACAGTCACCCCCCTGACACTGACACACACGCGTCCACAACACAAACACAGACAAATGGCTGTGCTTAGTCTAATAAATCACTCTCCTGTTTCAGTTTAGGAATCATCATGTTACTTTTCCCTCCTGTTCACTGTGCCTCTTCTGGTGACAAATGAGCCTGTCACACAGGATGGGCTTTTTTTTGTCAGACAATGCACCAAATATAAGATTAGCAGGGCTGTTTTGGGCTTTGTTCAAAAGAATTCACCAAGAAAACGAGCCTGTCAAATAGCAGACCCCCACACACACACACACACACACACACACACACACACACACACACACAGCTAATCCCTTGGTGTAGGCGGCTGCTATAACTGGGACTGGGTTCGAGCCCCCTGGCCACTGGCCAGGGGCCCAAGCCTACCCAGCCAGAGCTCCAATAAGATGTCTCGGCTCTTACCTTGGGCGTGCAACATGTGGCAACCGCTGCCGAGGATGAGCATCAGGTTTAGCAGGAGAGGCAGCATGATCCACCGCTGACTCCCACTCCTCCGTGTCGTCCCGGTCATCAGCCCCTGCTGCTGCCCCGCTGCGGCGGCGGGTGCCTCTTCAAGCCCCAGGGCAAGGGTGCCCCCGGGGCGGCGATGGGTGCTCCTAATCCCCGTGTTCATCATGGATGAAGGCTCCTCCTCGGAGCCCGAGGAGGGGACTCGGTGGTGGGCACTGGCAGGCGGGTCGCAGTTAGCAGCGTGCGCGGCCGCTTGTGCTTCTCTGCTGCTCCTCTCTCTGTCCCGAGCAGCAGGGGACACACGGATCTCTCTGTCCCGTACAGGGAGGGAGGAGACACGGGTCCTCCTGGAGGACAGAGGGAGATGTAATCCGGTCCACCGGACAGTAGAACCGGCGAGATCCCCACGCACTAGACTCCCGTGTCCCGGGATCCACGACTCACCGGGCGGAGACGAGAGCCCTTCAGTAATAGTGGCTCCACTACTTTCCTTCACCTTAGTAACGGTGGAGTAACGATCCCTTCCTGTGGGTTTCATCATCTGAGCCCTAATATGATGAGACCTCATCTTCATTTAGGATTGATCCGAGAGAAATCCGACCCCAGAACAGAGGGATTAATACATCGAGAGAGTGGCTGTTGTTCTGTTTGTAGACTTATCGGCTTTATGCTCTTATCATCAACCCCCGTAAATCCTGCTGCTTGTTTTGGATGTCCTCACCGGGGATTTGTCCGGCAGCAGATCATTTGGCTGTTTAGCTAGAGAGAGAGAGAGTATTAAACAGCGGACAATAAAGCGTATAAATTATTCCATTTGAGTCCTTGATGCTTTATTGTGAGCTACGGCTCTCGGAAAAGAAATCAATTTGCTGATCGATTGAGGTGAATTCCCCCTGGTTTGTCTGGCAGAGCAAATTGGGCAACAAAGTCTCTTCTCCAAGAAGTGCCTGTCTGAAGGTCTCACCCTGTGTGGTCCTGAAAAGATCCAGAAGTGTTTAATTATGATGTGTTATTTAATGTTATAAACGAGGCTAAGTGTACTGGGTTTCCAGACTCTCTCTCCCCGGGGTTTAACGGTGTGTTGTCTCAGGTTTCAGGGCAGCGACACAACGACACGACGACGCGACACAACAGGTTAATGATAAAAAAAACAAAAAAAATATTTCTCCAACTTTCTCACGGACCCCCTCGTCGATGTGTTAAAAAAAAACAGGAGCAGGGTATTAATAAACCACTTACTAAAGAAAGGATGAAACGTTCTTTATAAAAACGTCCACTCTTTTAACTACAACACGCTGCTGCAGTCAGTCTAGCTTTTATCCTTGACTCTCCGTTAGAGGAAGAAGAAAAAACCCGGTATTAGGTGACAAATAAATCCTTTTTTAGAAGAACCTGTCCACCAAACAAACACTCCGTTTTCTTCTCTTCAAAGACGTTTTCTTTTCCCTCTTCTTTTGCCTTCACAACAAGTGTGTTTTTAGTGTTGGACGGTGTTCCTTTGGAACACAAAAAGGATGAAACGTTCTTATAACGTCCACTCTCCCTAAAACACACGCTGCTGCGGTCTCGCTTTTATCCTTGACTCTCCGTCAGAGAAGGAAGAAGAAACCGGTATCATAGGCAAGAATAAATCCTTTTTAGAAGAACCTGTCCGCAAACAAACACTTCCCTCAAAGCCGTTTTCTTTTCCTCTTCTTTTCCTTCACAACAAGTGGGTTTTATAGTGCTCGAGCGGAGGTGTCTCGGTGCTCGAGCGGCGCTCGAGCGGCAGCGGGAACACCTGCCAGCCTCCTGTTAGAGAGAGAGAATCAACTGAAACTGTAGACGAGAAGAGAGTCACTTTCTATTCCCCGCTTTCAAAAATCCTCCATGAATTCACACACATGTGACCGTTGACATCCTCTGGTAACGACGGAAAGAAAGTTTTCCTTTAGATTTATATGTTTTTCTCTCCTTTTTCCGTCCGTTTTTCCCTCTCTCTCCACTGCTCCTTCGCTCGCGCTGCGCTCTGTCTCTCTCTCTCGAGCCCCCAAACTAAACTACTTCCATTCATTCATCCCTGCGCGCTGATTGGGAGAGACGCGGTGAGACACAGTGACTCAGCTGTTCCTATTGGACGACTGTCTGGGAGCACGGAGTGGGTGGTGCAACATCAGCTCCACATGCGCGCGCGCACGCACGCACGCATCCACAGACAGACAGACAGACAGACAGACAGACAGAGAAGCACACGCACACGGCACACGCACACTCACACTCACATCACATGGAGACAGAGTACCTTAAATTCATGTGTGTGTGTGTGTGTGTGTGTGTGTGTGTGTGTGTGTGTGTGTGTGTGTGTGTGTGTGTGTGTGTGTGTGTGTGTGTGTGTGTGTGTGTGTGTGTGTGTATGTGTGTGTGAGAGAGGAGAAGAGAGGAGAGGAGAGGAGAGGAGATCAATGTCCAACTTATACAGTTATCAGAGCTGCCTACCATCCTCCTGCTTTCTCTGTCTCTCTCACTCACACACACTCACTCACTCACTCACACACACACGCACGCACGCACGCACGCACGCACGCACACACACACACACACACACACACACACACACACACACACACACACACACACACACACACACAGCGTGGTAAACGCCACCCCCGCCCCCAACCCATACACAGAGAAAGTTATACATCAACATCACACAGCAAGTCTCAGAGGCAATGCCCAGGGGCGAGGCTACAACACCACAGCATCGCATGGAGACAGAGTACCTTAAATTCATCAAGGTATACATGATGCAGGGCTGTAGGCTGTATCCTATATGGGCGAAATATACAAATGTACACTGTTACCTCATTATCCAAAATGCGTGCCTGGAGCTGTATCCATTACTATCCAAGTACTGGTTGCTATGGCCTAGTTTCATCGCATGACGTGGTTCATTAAATGGCACATTAATATTAAAACCTACCACACAGTGACCTTATCCTTTATTGCCTCTATAAATCCACAGGGACATGTCTCTCCTTAACCGTGTGGCCAAATAGTCTCACTTCACTGCCTCCGTGTCCCCTACCCTACAAACCCTCCTCTGACCCCTTCACCTCATGACCATACGTCTTTTACCTGTCTCGTTCCGTCGTGGCGGAGCATCTCGTTTGGGCTCCTGGAGTTTCCTGGATAAGGCAGGTGTTCTCGTCCTCTATTGATGAATGGTTAAATGTAACCCAGATTCTTTTTGTGTCAAGGACCCCAAAATGTATTTGGCTGCGGATCCCCCCCATCTGAAAAGAGTTTGTGCCAGTGACCCCCAGAAGAGAAGATTTATGTTTTAAAAAAATTCAAAATGATTAAATAATGTTTTAAAAAAATCACAAATAGCAGATGTACAAGCTCACAGTGCGGCACGAAGTGACACACTGTGAGCTTGTACATCTCCTGTTTTTATACAGTTTTTATACAGCCAATCTGCTGTTTTTATACAGCCAACGTATAAATGGATAAAGTGGTTAAAATGATTGTGATGCTATGTTGACTACTTTTGCTGGGGACCCCCTGGAACCCCCCAAGGACCCCTGGGAGTCCCCGGACCAAACTTTGAGAACCAAAATAAATTTCAAGGCGTGTTTACGCCTTGAAATGTATCCTTTTTATACAAGGACAGGTAAATGAATTTTACATGCAATTTGAACGTGTAATCATCATCTCTACTGCCACAGTGAAACACTGCATTTACAATGATGTGATAAATAAAGTTCCAAAAGGTTATAGTCGATGAATCTCCAAAAGGACAAATATGATGTGTTTCAATCACACATTTAATTGGAAAGGCAGACAAAGAGTTTGCTGATTGACATTTCATGTTTTTCATGCCAGCAGCAGATCACAATAAAAAAAGCTCACAAAATTAACTTTTCTGTTTCCTTCCAAAAAAAAAATCTGAAATTCCTGATTCATGCATTTGTCACAGCACGCCTGTGTAGTTGGAGATCCATGCATTAAAGGGTAAGACCACTTTAGTAGAGATTTGGGTTGTGTAGTTACCTTGCCATTATGTAACTCCAAAGGTGGGCAAGAAATCAAAAATAATTGCTCCATTGATTAGAAATTGACAATTCAAAATATGCTCCTCTTTGACTTACATTGTACGGTAAAACAGCTCTCAAAGTCACTCTTTTAGCACATAAATGAACCCAAACATAGCTGATTCAGACAATATAGAGCATCACCAAACCCAGTACTGTTTGTTTTTTTAATAAAAATGTCAACTTCCTGTTTGCCCTTTAAGCCTAGCAAGGCCTTACACAGCATAGTGCCTTCAGTGTATCACAAGATTTGTTGCCAGGGTCCTCGCACACAGACAGCATCTATACTTTGGAGCACAACGCTGCAACCGTGGTCACTGAATGGAGGCATGGAAGACTAGAAAAAGTGCAGACCACACACGCACATCTCAAACCTACTAGGCTGGTTACTGGAAGTGTAATCAAATTTAAGATTAAGGCATGGAAGACTAGAACACGGACATCCAAAGCAATCCAAAGTTAATGTAATAAATGCACCATGGGAGCTCATCTGCAGTGTAGCGTGCTCTATATCTGACATGCCGAAAAGACCAAAAGCCAGCAGATCTTTGATAAACTAGCCTGAGAAACTCAGGGTTACGGATGTAACCCCGGTTTCTTTAGAATTCGGAGTAACATACTCACTATGGGATATCAGCGCCCCCTGGCGTTGATGCAGAGCTACATACCATAAACTCCCGGGCCATTCATTGGCTGAGAAGGGTATGTCACGTGTCCGGTAGACCGGAAGAGGTATAAAACCTCTTTCGTGACGTGGCTCATCCTCTTTAACACGCTCTCTGCATGCAGATGCACACAAATAGGGGTGTTAGGTGAGTATGTTACTCCGAATTCTAAAGAAACCGGGGTTACATCCGTAACCCTGAGTTTCTTGTCTAATTCTCCGTAACATACTCACTATGGGATACATAAACCCCCCTGGGGCTTATAGCCATACCGAATCTCAGGTCCGCACGGCCCCTAGCCATAAGGCCCCGTCCCCATGGACGTGACCTTCGGCCTCACGGGCGCCCCAGCCCTCCGGGCCGGGGTGCGGTATATAATCGAAAGAAAAGGACCCTGACAGACCAAGTCTGCCTATTCATCTAATGAACAGACACAAGTCTGACCCATAAGTGAAAACAAGGAAACAGGGCCTCCTCCCCTGGAAACCTACCAACGGTGGTTCCGAGGGGACTCAAGAGAAGGAAGGTAGAGAAGGGAAAAAAGGCGGGTTACACAAAAGACCTGCCTAACCTCCCCTACCCTAACTAGAGACAGCCGCTATGTCCAGTACAGCGTGCGCCACTGACGCCGCTGCCACATCCAGGCTGTAGAAGGCCGCAAAAGTTGATGGAGACGACCAGTTTGCGGCCGCGCACACCTCCTGGACCGACATTTCCCTGGAGAGGGCCCAGGCAGTAGCCACGCCTCTAGTAGAGTGAGCCTTCAGTCCTTCTGGAACTGGAGCGCCACTACTGACGTAGGCCAGCCTAATGGCATCCAAACTCCATCTAGAAAGCGTCGCCTTA
Organism: Gymnoscopelus braueri; assembly: GCF_963280865.1. Classification (NCBI taxonomy): domain Eukaryota; kingdom Metazoa; phylum Chordata; class Actinopteri; order Myctophiformes; family Myctophidae; genus Gymnoscopelus; species Gymnoscopelus braueri. The sequence continues at coordinate 57,060,109 of NC_137604.1, forward strand.
GTCACTGCCTTCCTCCGACCATCTGGGCCGAAGGAGACAAAAAGTTGCGACGACGACCGGCCGACCGCCGTCCTCTGGCAGTAGAGCTTCAACGCCCTCACTGGGCAGAGACAGTGCAGCCGCCTATCCTTTGCAGAAGCGAAAGGAGGCGGATGAAAAACTATCAGCTCAACCGGTGTCTGGGTCACCATTCCGTTCTTGGGAACAAACGCCATGTTGGGCTTAACCAAACCCTGCTGTCGTCTCCAAGAACCTCATGCACTCCGAACTTACTGAGAGCGCATGTATGTCGCCGACCCGTGCAGCTGTAGTGAAAACAACCACAAGAACCGTTTCGAGACTAACGATCTCCAGATCCATAGAGTGAAAAGGCTCGAACGGTGGGAGGCAAAGCGCCCCCAGCACCACCGCCAGGTCCCAGGCCGGGAACAGAGGCCTAGAGACCGGCCTGGCCCGCCTGGCACTGTTCATAAAACTACGCACCAGCGGATGTCGGCCAACCGTCATGTCATCGAAACCCACGTGACAAGCGGAAATGGCCGCCTGGTACACCTTAACCGTCGAGAAAACCAGACCTTGGTTCAATTTGTCCAGCAAGAACATGAGGATGCTGCGTACCGGGGCCCGGAAGGCCTCAACCAGCGGTGACTGACTCAGACACCATGACACGAACAGGTTCCACCTGTCGTCGTACGCAGACCTCGTGGAAAGGGCCCTCGCCCCCTGGATGGTAGCTACCACCTCAGGGGGCAGGTCATAAGAAGTCAAGGTCTCCCCCTCACGGGCCAAGCCCAGCGGTCTAGGTCCTGAGGTTGCTTGTGGAAAATCCCGACCCCTGCCTGCCGTAGCAGATCTCTGATCGGGGGGAGGGTCCAGGGCTCGTTGTAGAGGAGAGGATTATTCCTAACCTCCACGCGCCCCACGCCAGTGCCACCAGTGGCACTGACAGTCCGTGGAGTCTGACCCTCTCCAAGTTGAGAGGACCCTGTGAGGCCCTGGTTGACGTAAGGCGCGCGTCGCACCACAGCGTCAGATCGCCAGCTAGCCTGTCCAACACTGGAGAGGCCAGGCCTCCCTGCTTTTTGGCATAGCACACGGTCGTGGTGTTGTCGGTTCTGATCAGGACATGACAACCTCGAAAACCGAGCCTTGCAAAGTCTGACCGTCAGAAGAAGACCGTCATCAGCTCCAGGCAGTTGATGTGGGCCGTCTGTAAACTGGGACCCCACACCCCCCTGGCCGAGCGGCTCTCGTGGACGGCACCCCTCCTGTGAGGCTGGCGTCCGTGGTAATGACCTTCCGCGAGACCACAGCCCCCATTCTGACCCCTTGGACAGAAGGGCTGCATCTGACCACGATCTAAGCGTGTCCACGCACCGTGGGGATACCCGGACCTTCCGATAACCTCAGGTGGACGGGGCTCCAAGAGCCCACATCCACCTCCGGGAAAAAAAGGTCACATGTGGGGCTTGTCCAAACGAAACAGGTGTAAGGCCGAAGTCCTGAGACCCGTCGCCTGCACGCATAGCCTGTATGTGACTTGTCGCCTCACGCGAGAAGACCATAGGCCGAAACGCCGTCTATCCCGCCCGGGACAGACGCGCCGTGAGCCTGGTCTAGCCCAGCGAGATCCCCTATGAAGGTGGTCTGCTGAGACGGGACCAAGACGCTCGACGGACGGTGACGGTGAAAAACCCCGCGACGTCAAGTGGGGAAACGGCCACATCTGTGTGCCGCGCCACCTCCTGACTGTGGTGGATAGAAAGGAACGTGGAAATAAGCATTGAAAACAATGCTGGTCCACCCACCTCCTTACCGCACCGTCCGCAGAGAGGGTCACACACCAGTACAACCACAGTGTGTTGTTGTTGATCAGGGGAGCTGACCAGTACAACCACAGTGTGTCACCGCTGTACTGAAAAACCCCTACACACACAGTGTACCACTGAAGTACCGGGATAGTAAACAGTCCCGGACTGCAAACTCTCCAACAAGCTGCCTCAGCAAGCGAGTTAGGAGGGGCTCTGATGTCACCCAGTGCGGACAACGCACACGTTTCCAACTGGACCGGTGATGTCGCCACGTGATCCAGCGGACCCGCACGTGCGGGGCCGTTAGAGACCGTGGAAGGGTAGCGGTGGTAGGTGGCCACCGTGGTGTTGCTTTAACGGGGCTGGCTATGCCCTGCACCAAAAAACAACACTGCAATGTGTTGTTGTTAGTGAGGCCAGTTAGCCGCCAAATGAAGCAACAGCAGCCTGACTGGAGGTTACGTAAACCTAGCAGCTAACAAGCTAGTCAAGGCTAAATCACCATGAGCCAAGAAACGTTGAGATCCGTTTCCAAGGGAACCGGTTTCTTGTGTGTGCATTGCCATGGGGACCAAAGACGCTACTACTGGTGCTAGCAGCGCTAACCCTGTGTGCGTTGCCATGGGGACCAGCGACGCTGCCACTGCCGCCAGCGGTGCTAACCCTGAGGTGACCGAGGCAGTAGAGGTACTAACGGTCCGTTAGGACCCGGCGGGGTCACGTGACCGGTCACGGGGACCTTGCCTGACGTCAGCATCCGGTTTGTCCGCCAGCGCAGCCTGTCTGTTTCCATGGAAACCAACGGCGCTGTCACTCTGACAACGGGGCCGTCCGAAGTAAGCCTACCTTGGCCGTTGCCCTCTCGTCTGAGCCCAAAGGCTCCGGACGGAGCGTCGACAAAGTCGTCCTCCCCTTAGGGAGTGCTTTGTCGCTCGTTAGTGGCGAACGAGGCCTGTAGTCCGTGAGGCGGTACGGCAAAGGGGGCATCTGTCCCTCCAAAATGGCGGAGACAGAGGTCCGCTCTTTGACCCAAGTATTTATTGAGACCCTTCAGATTCAGAATGGGTCGTACCCCCCCCCCCCCTTCTTTTCCACCAGAAAATATTACGAATAGAAAACCAGTTGGTTCCGATTCATAGATAGCTCTCTGACTATGTTACTCTGAATTCTAAGGAAACCGGGGTTACAACGTAACCTCGCGTTTCTTGACAAATTCTTCGTAACATACTCACTATGGAGAGAGAGTGAACCCCCTCTCTCAGAGACATGGTTGCCTTATCCTCTGCATGAGAGGAACAACACCGTGTCCGACATAGGAGATTATATGCATAAGAGCACGTGGAAAACACACCAGTACAACCACAATGTGTTGTTGCGGATCAGGGGAGTTGATCAGTACAAACCACAGTGTGTCACTGCTGTACTGAAAAACCCTGTACACACACAGTGTAACGCTGATGTACTGGGATAGTAAACAGAAGTATCGGAAGTAATTCTTTAATAGCGCCCATGCTCAAGAGGAAGGAAACTTCCTCCCTCAGAGTATTGGCTGCTGGACCCCTTGCACGGGAAAACAATACTTTTTCTGTCACGGGGGGTTTTGTGGAGAAATGCAGCCTGAAACCCTTTAGTATTGTGAGCAATACCTAAGCATTCGGCTTGCAAACCTCCATTGCTTCACACACCGAGCGAGTGGCTTGGACGATGACGTCACCGGCCGCTCGGAGAGTGGGAGCGTTGCCATGGGGACCGTTGCCATGGGGACCAGTGACGCTGCCACTGCCGCCGGCGGTGCTAACCCTCGGGCCAACGGAGGACTCGGAGGAGTCACGAGACTGGCCACGGGGAAAAACCCCGGCGTCAGAATTAAGCCCAAAGATATATACAGTGAAAACTATATATATATCAATGATTAATCCTACCTTGGCCGTCGCCAGAGTGTAGAAGAGAGAGTAACGTCACGCTTTGATCTCGCCGCAAAGCGGGCCTCTATGGGCTATAGTTCCAACATTGGAACTATCTCATTGACGTAGACAGAGCACTTCCGCATTCCATTCTCACAATGGGATCGACGCTACTGTCATTACTCTCTTCCTAACTTACTCTGGCCGCCGCCATCTTGTCGACAAAGTCGTCCTCCCTAGGAGGTGCTTTGTCGCCCTCCAGCGGCGAACGTGAGGCGGTACGGCCAAGGGGTCATGTCTGACCGAAGTACTTCCGGTTCACAGTGGTGCTTGGGCACTTCCTGTGGGACGGATGCCTGTGAGGCGACAAAACCTTCCTCCCCGTAGGGGATGCTTTGTCGCTCGTTAAAGGCGAACGTGGCCTGCAAACCGCGAGGCGGTGCGGGAAAGGGGGCATCTGTCCCTCCAAAACGGCGGAGACAGAGGTCCGCTCTTTCTGACTCAAGGACTTCCGGTCCACAGTGGCGTTTCGCTGCAACCCGTGAGACGGAAGCCTGTGAGGCGAAAGGCAAAACTGACGTGACCCCATTCCACTGGCGCATTTGCGCCCTCTGGCGGACAGGGGTGATGTCGGTTTTTATATTACCTTCATATGATCCAAAAACATGCACAGATGTTATCCAAAAATGTCTAGAACATCGGGACTCGGGTGTTCCAGACATTGTGGCTTATGAATCGAGAACGTTGATACATTACATGCACAGATATTATCCCATCAATGTCTGGGATACCGGAGTTCGGGCATCACAGACATTATGGGCTTATATACAGAGAGCATTGGAGCAGAGAAGCCCGCGGTAGGGGACTCCACTGCTCCGCTGCACTCAAGCCACGTGAAAGAACGAGATCGTTTGTAACATGTAACACATTTATTTCTTTGGCAGAAAAAAAATTGTACTTTTAATCACACATTCGTTTTCATTAAACATGGCCTTCTGGCAGTCGAGGAGCCGTCCATCTTGTCCATCGAGGCCTGTAAAGCCACGGTCCTCTCCCCCAGCACGGCCGGGGGGGAGGGGGGGCTGAACCGGTCTGTGCACCGGTGGGAGTCTGCTAATGTGCTAATGTGCTTTATGTACTTGGAACATGAGCATGAAACAAGAGCAGGCACAGAAACAGTAAACAGCATGAACGTTTTAACATATTCTTATGACAAAAACAACATGTGTCCCAATGGCGCCCGATGAGCCTGTCCAAGGTCTTCAGAAGCCCCCGAGGTTTGCTCGATACACAGAGTGAGAAGGCTAACAAGCTGGTGTTATCCTAGCGAGGCAAGCTAGGCTAGGACAACGCTGTTAATAACCTGTTGCATGGGTGTTAAGCCAACAAAACACTGCCTGACTAAGGCGACGTTAACCTAGCGAAGCAGCTAACGTAGCTAGTCTGGGCTAACTCACTCACGAGCTTCTGCCTCGTTCTCCCCTCGCCTATGCTGCCGTCGCCGGAGCCCCTTCGTTGTCTCCTGGCGACGCACCGCTGGCCCGGTACGCTTGCTGTGGCAGCGGAGTAGACGGCTGGGAAGAGGGGGAGGAAGTGCCGCTAGGTAGTTGCACCTGGGTGGTTCCCCCAGACACGGTGCTAGCGGCTGCTGCAGTGCTGCGTAGCACGGCTTGTGTAGCAGCCTGGAGGTGCTGCGAGCGGGGGCTAACGCCGCTCGCAGCCGGGACTGCCGGAGGGCCCATTGCGGACTGTGAGCGCACGTGGTGGGCCCCACCACCCACGTTCCCTGGGCCGGTGTCCATGCGGGGTGTTGCTGGATCCGCGACGACCGGGGACGAGACGTCGCTGCCTCCCGCAGCCAGGGCGCTGCCCTGGCTAAGCGGCTATCGAGGTGCAGCGTGGAGAACAGCGCAGTCCTCGCAGCGTCCCGGTGCATCTTGGAAATGCCTCGGCCCCGTAGAGACCGAGGCACGAGATGCAGAAACCACGAGGGTCATCCCCGGCGATCATCAAGCGGCAGAGCAGCAATACGCAGGGACGTGGAACCTCCATCTCGAGCTAACCTGTTAGCTTTCAGCCGCAAGGCTAAGAGCGCGGAAAACTCAAAGGAGGAAAACTTGCTTTAGCAGTAAAAGAAAGAAAGAGAAGATAGCCGCGGGAGCGGAAATAATAAAACTTTTTTTTTTTTTTTTTAATAGGAGGAAAACCCGTTGGTTAGTACAAGTACCACCGAGTGGGCTAAAGCTGGTTTCTGTCCTGATCAAAGTTACGTTTGTTATTATTAAGGTATGTCTTGAGCTGTTGCATCTGCCATGCAGAGAAGCGAAAGAGCATGAGCCACGTCACGAAAGAGGTTTTATACCTCTTCCGGTCTACCGGACACGTGACATACCCTTCTCAGCCAATGAATGGCCCGGGAGTTTATGGTATGTAGCTCTGCATCAACGCCAGGGGGCGCTGATATCCCATAGTGAGTATGTTACGGAGAATTAGACAAGAAACTATCTATCAGGAGACCACGCTGGGAGGTAAATGCAATTTACCATAGAAAATAGGTGTCATTCCCTGCTGACGTTTTTCCCTTTCTCCCTTTTCTCCTTTGTACATATAGTGTTTTGTATTTGTTGATGACATTTTTTATGCTATGTTGATGAATTGAATACATAGGACCACAATGGAAACAAGTTCCCAGGACTTTTTGGTGTTATCCTCTTAGCCTTAATGTCTGACTGTACTGACTGAACCTGTACCTCATGCTTATTCATTTTTGGGCTTTTTATGCCGATAGTACAGTAGGTAGACAGGAAATGGGGAGAGAGAGATGGGGAGTGACACGCAGCAAAGGCCGTCGGCATCGGGACTCGAACCCAACGCCCTGTCAGGCTACATTGGAGCCTAGGTGCCCGGAACCGCTATGCCAGCGGTCAGGGCTTCTGCTGTTTAAATTTCTGACTAATAAGGTGTTAAAACAATCAATTCAAATTTGTCAAATCTTTCTGCATGTCAGTCCCATTCCGTCTGCCTCTGGTCTGATGATCTCTGCCTCCTCACCCCCCCAAATCCTGTGCACCCCATGCACCCCATGCACCCCATGCACAGTACCACCACACATAGGAGGCAGTGGCATCTCTGCTGCCGATCTGAAAATCTGGACCTCTGGTGGTTGCTATGATACCATCACCATCCTCAAAAGCTAATTTGGGAACCATCTGGTCGTGATTACTGACACACACGACCTTGCCTCCCGAAGCCCAACCCCCGTCACCCCGCCTCCTCCTCCTCACGCACATACACACACATTTCCAGGTCTCTATACTTTAATAACTTTCACTGGCTTAAAAACTTTTTCATGTCTTTTTAACCCATTCAAACGCATCTGTGTAACCACTTTAACCAAATGTTATACTTTGGGCTATTCAAAAATAGCAGATCTACAAGCTCGTAGCGCGGCACTCGGTGCCGCGCTACAAGCTTGTAGATCGGGCTAATCGGGCTAACATTTGTGCAAATCTTTGAATACATATATTTTTTTAAACAACTTTTTTAACTCAAATCTTTGAGTCTGGGAACAACAAATTTTGATGGTGGTAGGTGGCCAAAAAACATAATTTTGGAGGTCCTTGACATGAAAAAGTTTGAGAACCACTGATGGTTCTGAACATCATAAGTTGTCTAGAATTTTTGAATAGCCAAAGAAATCTAAAAATGACACAGATGCGTTCCCGGATTGAATGGGTCAAAAACTTTTGCATGTCTTTTTAAACAGTTTTCAGCTGACTTTCTGTCTCCCTGTGTCCTTCAGCTGCTGCGAGGTGTTTTCAAATGGCCGGTATTACCATGTCTTGATCCCCGTGGTGGTCACCCCTTCATTTCTCCCATTCCGTGCTTCCAATAAAACGGCCTCCTTCTACTTTCATCTACTCTCTGTCCTCCTCCGGTCAGAGGCAGGTCATGGATGTTGTGCTAATGATAAGTAAGCAGCGTTAACACATTTAGCTGCAAGGGAAACCACTCGGTACTGCCTGGCCTGAATTATAAAGTGAGAGTAGCAACGAAAGTAGAGTGGAAATTCATGAAGGAAAAATGTTTGTAGTAATACGTTTAGTTCAGATTTTGCCCGCCAGCTTCTACATGCACGTACGTCTCGTGTGAAAAACTCCCAGGGAAAGAAAATAAATAAATCATCCTAACGGGGAAGTTACGAATAAAATAAAATAAATCATTTCTGAAAGAACATGGCTTTGTATATAACTAAGAAAAACTAGAAACAAAAAGTGATTTTAGTGACTCCATCGTGGACTATACCTATGACAGTAAACTGAAAATGTTCAACGATACATTCACTGCCAATGGCAGTGAGACTATGTTATAAATGTAGTCTCAGTTCCATGCTAGAACCCTTTCTTTTTATTTTTTATCCCACGATTTTGTAACCCATATTTTCCACCCAGTGCCAATACTGTAATCCTGGGCGCTACTCTCCCTCTGCCAGCCTGGGGAGAGCCCCTAACTGAGCTCTTCAATGCATGAGGAGTGAGCAGGCCGCTTCTTATCACCTGACAGGGGGGAGTTTCCCCGGTAGGACACGTTATTCCAACCAGTTCCTTTCCCCTCCATCAGGCGCCCCGGCTGACCAGGGGAAGGCAGTATAGAGACCAGGATTACTGCATGTTTTTTGTGAGGGTACCTACCCTAGGGGGACATGGGGAGAACATGCAAACTCCACACAGAAAGGCCCTTTCGCCAACCCCACCTAGGGTATGGGCACTAATGACGCGGAGGAGAGAACACGCCCACAGCACCCACAGTGTCCCGGTGGGAATCGAAACCCATGACCTTCTAGCTGTGCGGCGACAGCGCTACCGACTGCGCCACCGTGCCCCTGTATACCCTCTCATCCATAATTATATGTATTTAGTGCCTATAGAGTCCTATGTTCCTTACACAACATGCCTACAAATACTTGTATCTCTATCTAGCGATACCATATAGCTCTTAACAGCTATCTCAGTGCTCTGTTATTATGGCTTTATATAGATTAATAACACATCTAAGAGAGACAGACTCTGTTGACGATAGAATCTCTCAAAACATTATATGAATTACTTACTAGATATTGGTCATTGGTCGCACGTAAAGAAACCAATCCACGATGGCAGTTATGCCATCTCCAGTCGAAACACGTACAGTTATATCGTTACATGCCCAATTAACATAGTGACTCATACTCTATGAGCAGAACGTGTTTACGCCTTGAAATGTATTACATCCTTTTTATACAAAGGTCTGGCACATGAATTTTACATGCAATTTGAAACGTGTAATCATCATCTCCACTGCCACAGTGAAACACTCTTGCATTTCCAATGATGTGATAAATAAAGTTCCAAAAGGTTATAGTCTATGAATATCTCCAAAATAACTAATATGATGCGGTTGCCACTTGCATTAACACATTTAATTGGCAAGGCAGACAAAGAGTTTGTTGATTGATTGTATTCCACAATAAATCCCACATTCTGTCTCTCTGTCTCTCACTTTGCTACACTCACACAGAAGGCTATCTGGTTCCAATGAACGGTCTGTCTGACTGCTCACAGGTTCTAATTCCAAAAGCCAATTTAGCCTCCAATTACCTGTGTATCCAACACAATTACCTCTGCATTCCCTACCCTCCATCCATCCATTACTTTCTATCACTGCGGCATCCTGCGGCAACAGCATCTCACATGGTAGACAGACAGACACACAACCACACGTACGCAGTATCACTCAATATCCTGGGAGTTTTATCCACCCCCCGGCTATGAGCGGATATCTGGTCCGACATACTGTTTCACAGCATGTGTGCATCTAACAGTATGTATCACCATGTATTTCTTTCTGTCTTTCCAACTCTGTTTGTCTGGCAAATGTTCAACCCCCCCTCTCTTCCTCTTAATATCCATATACAGTATATTGCAGTGAAGAGACAGGCTGACCTCCACAGAGGGTTTATGATAGGGCTGAACGATGGCACCAATCTGTGTTATCCTCTCAGTGGCACATTGGAAACGTCCCCTGTTTCTTTAACACCTGTTTGACTAGGCTAATGACTCCTGTCCTACACACACACACACACACACACACACACACACACACACACACACACACACACACACACACACACACACACACACACACACACACACACACACACACACACACACACACACACACACACACACACACACACACACACAGCTAATGAGAGGCTTCCTGCAGTTCTAGCTGTCATTGTGGTGCAGGGAGATAATGTCAATATTAACTGACCTGTCATAGCACTAGAGTGGAGGGAGAATCGCAATCCTCACAA
>NC_137604.1:57077678-57080752 GCF_963280865.1 Gymnoscopelus braueri
CCAAAACATGACTTGACTGAGAAAAATGGTAAACAGATAACACAGGAGCCATAGGTTACATGATACTGTATGTGAATGTGTTTCTCGAGGCACTTATACTATACTGTACACCAAAGCCATGTGTTCCCTATGCATAAATTACAACACGTTGAGCCATGCCCTACAACATGTTACAATAATAATAATGTTGAGCAGTTACACACTTACTTATTTAACCAGCGTCTCTATTCTGGGCGTGTCATAAATATGCAAACATTTGGCGAAGGTATAGGCAAGCATTTGGCAAAAGTAATGCATCTACATGAGGTTTTGGTGTAGAGGGCAAAAAAAAGAGGCGGCCAAGACCCCTTTGGGGACCCCAGTCAACTGAAGTATATAGGGCTAATTGGTCAATCCTTCCAAGTTGGCCGTCCCAACCATGACCCAAAATTGCATTATAAAACAAAATGCCAGACGGCAGGTTAATGTCTATTTAAATGTACCAACAGCGTTTGCCCATTTGGTTGTCCTGGCACAGATATTTTGCATGTGTGTGTGTGTGTGTGTGTGTGTGTGTGTGTGTGTGTGTGTGTGTATGTGTGTGCGTGCGTGCGTGCGTGTGTGTGTGTGTGTGTGTGTGTGTGTGTGTGTGTGTGTGTGTGTGCCATTCATGCAAGTCGTAAAGGCGTGGCTATAGTAGCGTGCAAACACACATGCACGCACATAGACGCACACACACCCATTCAACAGACAGTGGCTGGTCACTGCTGCGTGGGACCCCCCCCCCCCCCCCCTCCTCCATACAGAAGATGCACACACATAGATCTGAAACACAGTGACAGAGGTACACATTGCTATTGCTCTCATCATACTGTGCTCTCACTGGTTCCTCATTACAGAGACACACGGCACAGGGAGGGAACTCACTCCGACAGAAAGGCCTATAATACATAATATACAAATTATATAACACCACCAGAAGAGACGCTTATTATGTATGTGGAAAAAGTGAGAGAATATTATGTGTGAAAGTGAGGGAAAACGGGTTGGACGAGAGGCAAGGTGGAACAATCATTATCATCATCTCTCCTCTTCCCTCAGCCTTCTGAAAACAGAGCCACACTGCCCCCTTCAGGCCAGTTCATCTTCTATTCAGGCCAACTAAGTCATTTCCAGAGTCAACAGGTTACTGAAGGAAGTCGAAAATAAAATAAAATAAAAATAATGGAAAGAAGAATGAGACAGAAGAAAATGTATACAACACGTTCCCCCCTCCAACTGAACAGCTGCCCTCTTAAAGGGACACTTCACCCAAAAAAAACTTTGTTTCAATGGATTAGTCACCCCATGGAGACTTGAATTCATGGATATTTTTTTGTTTTTGTCTCATTCCTAAGACAATAAAACATATCCATGAATTCAAGTCTCCATGGGGTGACTAATCCATTGAAACAACGTTTTTTTTGGGTGAAGTGTCCCTTTAACCAAGAGGAGATGCGTTCAAAAACCCCTCTTGGTATTCAAGTGTTTTGGTTTACCATGCAGCTGTGTGTGTGTGTGTGTGTGTGTGTGTGTGCGTGCGTGTGTGCGTGCGTGCGTGCGTATGTGTGCGTGCGTGCGTGTGTGCGCGTGCGTGTGTGGTAGGCAATGGTCCCAGCTGTAGAAGACCCTTTTTATACTGCAATCACGCTCTCGTCTGTCACCTTCCCTTCTCTGGTTCTATTTTCCACCTCTCTCTTTTCTCTGTCTGTGTTTTTGATTCATTCTTCTTTAATGGCAACACGAGGCTAAGAGCAGTACATGTGAGGTCAGGTCACCTGGTGGATGTAATGACATAATACAACACCCTTCATAGGGACACTTCATGGGGCCATCTTCCTCTAGTCCATCTCCCGGCTACTTTTTCATTTCCCCTCTCTGGTTCTATTTGACACCTCTCTCCTTTCTCTGCTGTGTTTTTCATTCATTATTTTAAATAGCTGAAAATGCATGTGCAGTCACCTGGTGAATATAATAACACATAACAAGACACTTCATAGTCCCTCACACCGGATGAAGCAATGGTTATGATTGAAACTTTTAGGGTCACATTGACCTTCTTTGGGTACAAAACGCATCGCCATCATAGATGTAACCACATATCTAATCTGGCAGTGATTCTCAAACTTTTGAATTTCATGGACACCCATACAGTAACTCTCAGAGTTACAGACCTGTAAAGATCCATTTGGAATCCGGCCATCAAGGAACCCTGAGGGTCCCTGGACCCCTCTTTGAGGACCACTATTATGGACAAGATCTCATGGTATAGGAGTTATGAACATCCTCTAGTATAGGAGTTATGAACATCCTCTAGTATAGGAGTTATGAACATCCTATAGTATAGGAGTTATGAACATCCTCTAGTATAGGAGTTATGAACATCCTCTAGTATAGGAGTTATGAACATCCTCTAGTATAGGAGTTATGAACATCCTATAGTATAGGAGTTATGAACATCCTATAGTATAGGAGTTATGAACATCCTCTAGTATAGGAGTTATGAACATCCTCTAGTATAGGAGTTATGAACATCCTCTAGTATAGGAGTTATGAACATCCTCTAGTATAGGAGTTACGAACATCCTCTAGTATAGGAGTTATGAACATCCTCTAGTATAGGAGTTATGAACATCCTCTAGTATAGGAGTTATGAACATCCTCTAGTATAGGAGTTATGAACATCCTCTAGTATAGGAGTTATGAACATCCTCTAGTATAGGAGTTATGAACATCCTATAGTATAGGAGTTATGAACATCATAGATCGTCCAAGATCCTAGATCACCCAAGAGTTATGAACATACAAGGTCCATTTGGAGCCAGGGAGCTCTAAATGGACCTTTACAGGTCTGTAACTCTGAGAGTAAAAAGGGTCCATTTGGTTCCGTTTGTACACTCAGAGTTACGGTTGATCCATTAAATGAAAACGTTTGAGAACCACTAGTATAGGAGGGGGTCTTCCTAGTTCTTGTGAGATATTATCGTCCTCTTATGGTATAGGTCAGGAGATATATGGTGTTATGTTATTGGAGATAATGCTCTAGAGCAGTGGTT
>NC_137604.1:57088452-57105952 GCF_963280865.1 Gymnoscopelus braueri
GAAGCCTAAGAAAAAGTGTTTGTGTAATTCAGGTGCTGTACAGGTACAGCTGAGAGAAGAGAGATAAGATAAGTAGTCTGCACCCTAGACATCTGTACCTACTTGGTCTGACTGAGTTAACATGTACGTCAATAAATATAAGAATAAATACATATGTACATCTTATCGGCAATAAATGGATGAATGGATATACTGTATGTACAGAGTACAGACTATCAACAGTGAGTATGAAACTGATACAGAAGCTGCACTTCAAACCTTCATTATGGAGACTTGAATAGGCGCGTCTTGAATGAGGGGAGTATTTTCATAGAGTCTGTCAGGTCCACAATGCAGCGAGGCTCCCTGAGTAGCACAGCACCAGGGTGGTAAATGAACATAGTGGGACTTTATTCCATCTCTCACTAAGCATCAAAGTCTCCTACCCTTCACTCCCTCCTTTGATCACTTGCTTTCCCTAAAGTGCATCTGTCTGTCTGTCTGTCTGTCTGTCTGTCTGTCTGTCTGTCTGTCTGTCTGTCTGTCTGTCTGTCTGTCTGTCTGTCTGCCTGTCTGTCTCATTGACTAGCTGTACATGTGTCATCTGCATTCTGCCTGCCTGCCTGCCCGTCCATCCGTCCGCCCGTCCGTCTCATTGACTAGCTGTACCTGTGTCATCTGCATACTGTCTGTCTGCCGGCCTGCCTGACTGCCTGCCTGCCCGCCCGCCCGCCCGTCCGTCCGTCCGTCCGTCCGTCCGTCCGTCCGTCCGTCCGTCCGTCCGTCCGTCCGTCCGTCCGTCCGTCCGTCCGTCTGTCGAGCCTCATCTCTTTTCTTCACAAAGAAAAAAAGTCTGCCTCCCACCCAGCAGCATTACAACCTGGGGATAGCAACGCCCAACTGTGTTCAATCATTCAATGTGTGTGTGTGGGTGGCTGTGTGTTGGGCTGTGCAAAGCAACGAATAGATCAGTTGAGTATGTATTGAGTATACATCACTAACAATGTATCCTCCAAGCGCACGGTCACAGTTGTACTCAGATGTCTGCTTACAGGCATGTCCTAGCACTGTCACAGCTTGTACGCTTGTCTGTATGTCATGTAAGAAACCTTGAATTGTTTGTGTGTTCTCCTCCATGCTTTACTGAGCTTCATGATTAAACAATGCTTCCGCTTGTGAAACTGATTCCTCTGTTCGTCCTTTTCTTTCCACTGCTCAATCTGTCTTTTTGTCAAGGAGAACAGAGAAAGAGGACACAAAATGGGATATTGTAATGCAAAGAGCCTGTTCTAGAATGCAGAGCCAAAGACAATATTCCCAAACCGGCGGAGGAGAATGCAGCTCATCCCAAGGGCGGAATAAACACTCCATTCGTGGAGTCAATATCTCGTGCGCAGTTTGCTCACCCCAGAAACAGACACATGCACACACGCACACAGACATGACAGAGCGCTATCGGCATTAGCATGTGAAATAGCGCGTACTGAATAGATCCATCACAGTTGGAAACATTACAGTGCAGAAGATAAGGGACTGTAACATTATAGCACAGTGAAAATCCATTACACTTGGTGGAAAAACAGCCATCAAATGGATGCCTTCAAAAAGTGGAGGCATTCATTTCTTCCCGAAGATGTGAAAAGAGAGGCATACTCAGATGGAAATTCTACTGGGTATCAATTTACACAAATTGGAGCGACGGTTGCAGATGATAGCGGTAGCCTGATATGATCCCAATTACAGTTAGTAAATTACCATGCACATTCAGCACTGCTTGCCGTTTTTTTAAGGCATTAATTGTCTGTCTTGAGGTGTGCTGCTGATTGACTGGGTGTCTCTGACGTTTGTTACTGCTGAAATGAAGTTTAGATGTTACCATAGAAACAGCCCGTTGATGTTCATATAATGGTTGACCACGGCAAGAAAATGAAAGTTAGCCAAGTGTCAATGCTTAGACAGAAATAACTGGTGATGCTTTTATGTAATGCGGCAAAGCAAAACCTCTTATATCGGCAGCCTTCAAGGAAGTGCAACCTTATTTTTCTATCTTGGAAGGAAGGACTGATGAATACAAACCCCAGAGTGAGTTGGGATCGCCAAATATCGAGTGGATGGCTTCCTCTGAGCCAAGTTCATTGAACCGGGTAAACATAGCAACTCTGCTAACCGTTATGCCACTATAGAATGTTAGTGCAGCTGGAGTGGAGAGCTCACAACAACAAACCAGATAAAACGTTGTGAAGATTTTTGAAACATCACTTCCAGCCAAAGCCCATTGGTAATTGGCAAATATGTTTTTATTTTTAATCCATTAAGACCGGTGTCATTTTCAGATTTCTTTGGCTATTCAAAAATAGCAGATACACAAGCTCATAGTGCGGCACTCTGAGCTTGTAGATCTGCTAATTTTGAAAAAAACATTTTTAATCAAATCTTTTCTTCTGGGAGGTCCCTGGAACCAAATATATTAAGATGGGGTCCGCGGTCAAATACACATCAAAAATGTTTTCTAAATCCTAACAGTACGTTGCTAAATCAGTGGTGCTCCAACTTTTCCATGTCAAGGACCCCCAAAATGATATGTATTAGGCCACGGACCCCCATCTCAAATGTGATGTTCCAGGGACCCCCAGAAGTACAGATTTAAGTTAAAAATGTTCGCTTTAAAACATATATATTCAAAGATTTGCACAAATCTTTCAAGATTCAAAAATAAATAAATAGCCAGAGTATAAAATAATGGTTAAAGTAGTTACACAGATGTGTTCCCGGTTTGAATGGGTTAATTTAAAATTTTCCCCCCTCAACCGCTGTAATCAAAAGGAGGATGTATAACTGTGACACAGTATGGAGCTGAGCTGAAGCAGAGTGCCGTGGGCTACACATTTGGAGCTCGTCTAGGTTCTGCCAGCGGGACGACGAGTGAATCCTGCCAACAGAAACAAATTTCCGCGTAGCAGCTATAACTTTTTTTTTTATCATCAAGGCATTCTGGGATTGCTCTCAGCATGGTAAAGGCCAACAGGGAGGGATGGAGGGGGTGGGACTGGGGAACCCATGGGAAGAAGTGTCCACAAACATAAGGCGTATACTCCTCCGCAGACCAGGGAACACTACAGGTGCAAGTGTTTCAATGCACGACGTGTTCAAAGGCCTTTTTTAAAGAGATACAAGGAAACAATTGCAAATGACAAAAATGCAACAACAAAATCTACATTATATGAGGACACACCACATTCTGAATTAGTTGTTTGGTTGAATGTTTGCTTCTTACAGTACATCCCACTATGCCTAAATGAAATTCATGGTAATGGCAGTTAATTCAGGGGGTTAAAAAAAACACTCGGATGGGGATAATCGCGCCACTTGTTAATTCGCCGATCTACTACACGTCTCATGTCACTCTAACTGCCCCAAAATAGGGCCCAAGGGCCCTATTTTGTTCTATGTATTGGCAGAAAGTGATGTATTGAGAGTGAATGGAGTTCAGGCGTAGACCCTAAGGGTTGCCCACCTGCCCGTGGCAGGTAAATAGAACTTTCGGGCAGGCAGTGGTGGAAGTACATTTACTTAAGTACTGTACTTAAGTACAATTTTTAGGTATTTGTGCTTTACTTGAGTATTTCCAATTTCCAATACTTTTACTTCTACTCCACTACATCTCAGAGTCAAATAGTACACTTTTACTCTATTACAATTATTTGAAAACTTTAGTTACTAGTTACTTTTCAGATATAAATTATGATATTATGAAACATGCTTTAACCACTTCAGCCCTCTTTTATACGGAGGCTATTTGAAAATAGCCGATCTACAAGCTCACAACGCGTCGCGATAAATATGTTAGTACTTTTACTTTTGGTACTTTAAGTACATTTTGATGCCAATACTTTTGTACTTTTAATCAAGTAAATTTAGAATTCTGGACTTTTACTTGTAAGGGCGCGCTCCCACCACACTTTTATTTTACCTCTGGGGCGGAATCTGCCAATGCTTTGTCAATGCAAATGCGTGGATTCTTGGAAAAAATCCGCAAGACCATGAATCCACGCATTTGCATTGACAAAGCATTGGCAGATTCCGCCCCAGAGGTAAAATAAAAGTGCGGTGGGAGCGCGCCCTAACAGAGTATTTTTATATTACAGTATTGATACTTTTACTTAAGTAAAGAATTTGAGTACTTTTTCCACAACTGCGGGCAGGTGGAGTTTGCCGTCTATAAACACAACATGAGATATCTGTCTAAACACCTGAACGTGGCCAGAGCGCTCTGGTCTGAGGAATGTAAAATAAGAGCACCGTTGACCTATAATGTGCCGCTTGAAGATAACAAGTGTGAACCCATAGTCATATTCATAGCTAAGTAGGTATTTGGCATAAAAATTTAGTTATGACATTTTTTATCACACAGCCCCAGAGAGTAAAAAAAATAAGTGTCTAATTGAACGGTAATTAAAAATGTTCCTATCACTTTATAATGGACGATTTACTTTTCGGGCATGACCTTTGGGCAAGTACCGGTAGAACATGTCCTGCACGTGCCCCGACGGGCAAGTGCCTCCGAGACCTTAGTGTCAACCCCTGGAGTTGCTTCCTCCAGTAGAGCACAGAAGCAACAGATAACGACGATCAGCAATATTTGGATTTATATCACTGGCAGGTAGTATACAATGAAGGTTCTATCAAAGTCACATCACTTTAAAGGATAAACCAGCGCTCTTCAACTTTTTTTTTAGGTCAAGGACCCCTTAGCTGAGAGAGAGATGAAGTTTGAAAATTGTATCGCAGATGAAACCTTTTCATAAATAGCTTCATAGACTTGTTTGACAGCACTAGTATTTTCAGACCTTTGACCACTTAAACCCTCAATACTTAGTAAACTTGACCTTTGGCTCTGTATCTGGTCTACTCTTTTTTCTCTCTACACTCGAAACCGCCTCGCCAAAAATAGCAGATCTACAAGCTCACAACACGTTGCGTTGTGAGTCACAACGCAACGTGTTGTGAGCTTGTAGATCTCCTATTTTGGGGCCGAATGTTCCTATCACATCAATTTGGCGGCTCCCCTGTAGTTACTCTGAAGACCTCCAAGGGGTCCCGGACCCCCTGTTGAAGACGCATGGATAAACTATAGTTTTTCTGTTTTCATACCTTCCTTACTTCTCACTTGTGTATGTGTCTAATTCTTTTCTGTGTGAAGAGCTGTATAGCCTCATAACGTATTGCATGATGTGGTTTACGAAATTGAAACGCCTCCACGGTAATTCTGGGGGATGATAGTGAAATGTATTCTTTCCACACGGATATCATTCATTAAAATCATTGGCGTGCAACGTAAAGAATGAAAACAAAGGAACCTGTTATTGTGTAATATCCCCACCGAGACACGGGTCTCATTGCTCACTCTTGACAGTTAGTGGACTCATTATGAAAAGGGTACAAAATATGGGGATGATATAGTAGAAGGAGTTGTTTGTGAGCCTGCATGGACATTGCTGATGTTCAGTTTGATGGTCGACGTTGTGGAAAAAATAAACTTAATGTGCTGGATGTGTTTGTCTCGTTGATGAATCATTTTACATTTGGTACAGAGTAAAGACCTGTTAATCTAACGCCAAAGACTGCACATTTTCACACTCCATCCGTCCGTCCGTCCGTCCGTCCGTCCGTCCGTCCGTCCGTCCGTCCGTC
The DNA here is from genome assembly GCF_963280865.1 of Gymnoscopelus braueri. Taxonomy (NCBI): domain Eukaryota; kingdom Metazoa; phylum Chordata; class Actinopteri; order Myctophiformes; family Myctophidae; genus Gymnoscopelus; species Gymnoscopelus braueri. The sequence goes on from NC_137604.1 coordinate 57,094,123, forward strand.
CGTCCGTCCGTCCGTCCATCCATCTTCAACCTCTTATCCAGAATCGGGTCACGGGGCCAACAGTTCCAGCAGAGACTTCCATACTTGCCTTTCCCGAGCAACATTAGCGCCTTCCTTCTGGGGGATCCCGAGGCGTTCCGAGGCCAGTGTGGAGATATAAACCCCCCAACCCCCCACCTCTCACAGTCTGATCTCCTGTCTGCCACCTGGGAAACGAACAGTTTCTTTCCACAGGCAAAGCAGACTTTTGAACTCCAATCTCCCTAGTAGATAGTATATGAACTTTGGGAGGTATGCATTCCTATGCATTAAAATAGAAGAGATGAACTCTATGGATGAAATTCATTCAGTTGTTATTGTTTTGATCTGGGTATGCATATTTTTATGACATGAATTCTTCTAGTTTTTAGGATTAATTTATTCAGATCAATAAGAGTATTTTTCTGCACTATTTGTTTTATTCTCTTATGAATTTCTGCTGTCTTTAACATAATTTAGTTTTTTTCTAACGCTGCTTGCAGATGGAAAACAAATGACAAATAAAGCAACCTTGAATCTTCAATCTAGAATCTTGGTCCTTGGTCTGCCAGGTCTCATCGAAGTGGGATGTGCAGCAAGGACCTTCCTATAGGGAGACACTCGATGCCCGAACCACCTTAGTGGGCTCCTTTCCAAGTGAAGGAGCACCGGTTCTACTCAGAGTCTCTTGCGTATGATGGAACTTCTCACCCTAGTTCTAAGGGAGAGGCCAGCCACCCATCTGAGAAAACTCAATTTTGTATCCGCAATCCGCTTATTATTTGGAGTTAAATTAAAGGCAGGGCAATAGATAACAGTAACAGACAACTTTAGATAGTTAGTTACCTACTGACTGCCATATCTAAATATCAGTTGCTTTAAAAATAAAATGGTTGTAGTAAATGACTTAAAATGAATCATGGTATGAAGATTCATGACATTGTTACGACCCCAGCCTAGGGGAACCGTCCGGGGCGCAACATGAAAGTATGGAACCCCTCTCTCCTTAACTCCCAGAGAATTACCAGCAACCAGAAAGTCAGCCATACAATGGGTTTTTATTATTTTCTTCAGGGTGGGTTATTTGTTATGAGATAATAAACCAAACAACTTAACAATATAACCCTAACTTAGCTACCCAAAGTAATATAACCAAAATACAACTGTTAATCTAACTCCTAATCAACAAAACATAAGCAAACAAGGAACCCAAAATAAATTCTAGCCTCCCCTACCAAACCCTGGCTGTAGATGGTTCAATATCTTTGTACAGCACAATAAATAACAGCTGGCGTGTATGTTTGCTGGCAGTCTGGCTGGGAGAGGACAAAAATAGTTGGAACAAAAAAGAACAAAATAGTTGGTAACCACCAGCCTTCTTGGTAGGCTGCAACCAATCATCTCCCGGGCGTCACCTACAGTCTCAATCATCCTCAATCACTCAACTCATTCACTCGCTCACTCAACTTACACACCTGCCACACCTCACGCTCCACAGGAGCACCTCCCACAAGGACACAGTGGGTTACACATACAGTACCTAAACACATTATGACATCTATTGTATATTGACTGTCTATTGTACATATTTATTGTTTTTCATATATGACGTTCTGCATAGTAGTGTATAGTTGTCTGTTTTCTTAAATGTCATCATGATTTGAGTGCGTGGGGATCTCATTTTAAATAAGCCAGTCTTTTTATGAGCGATCCAGTTTAGAGGACCTTGTATTGTGAATTGTACTTCCATTTACTGTTTCCATGTCTTTTCTAAATAAAGTATTCAATCAATCAATCAATCAAACAAACATGCATGAAGACCCAGGGTCGTAACAACATCATGAGCGGAGGAAGTTGCTACGGTAGTTGTACACATACTGTATTGATTGTATGCCTGTATAATATCTATAAATATACAGTACATTGTAAATGCGATGCTCTGGAACCCTTTCTGTTGTTATATATGGTATTGCATGCATATTGATGATATAAGCATCCTTTTTTATATGGAGCTTGAGTGAGTTTACCAGGGTGGATGTCTTCAACTCCTGTATTTAGTTTGTTTATGAGAATGCCACATTATAGCTTGAGTACTGTTTTTCACATCATTCCAATTTCCAACGTTTAAAAATAATCTGTTGGTGTCTTTTTATGAACACTGAGGGTTTTTACTGTGTAAGTAACCTTCCTGTTCCTTTGAATAAATGCATTGTGTGCTCAGGGGAAGCAGGCAGAATGTCCTTCAACATGTTCCAGCCATAAAACGGCTAATTAAATCATATATAATATATAAAAGAAGTTACACGGCCTGCATATCTTTACGTTGTGTGTGTTATAGAGAGAGAGAGAGGGAGAGAGAGAGAGAGAGAGAGAGAGAGAGGGGGGGGGAGAGAGAGAGAGAGAGAAAGTGAGTGGGAGTGGAGAGGGCATAATGAAATTCATTTAATAACTGAAGGACAAGGATCACACTAGATAGTAATTATTGGATATTAATATTGAAACCTTCACCATGAGCCCCACACACACACCCACACACAAACGCACACACGCACACCAGCACACACGCATGCACGCACACGTGCGCACACACACACACACACACACACACACACACACACACACACACACACACACACACACACACACACACACACACACACACACACACACACACACACAACACACACACACACGCACATATTTCAATTCTCCCTAAAACAAAACTGCTCTTCATTAAGCACTCCTAACCTCTCTACAAGGCGATAAAGGGTAATTACGTAGCTATCGTCAATTCAAAGGGGTCTCTTTTTCTTTGAGAGCGGGGCCCATAGATAAGGCTGTTTAATTAACTTAAGTGCCTCTGTTCTATCACCTCTCATGCTGGGATCCTCTCTAACTGCTGATGGAAAACGCAGGAAAAGCTCGGTTATATTGACGACTTAAATCATGAGCATTGACAGCCGCGGTCATTTGGCAATGAAGGTATGGAGTGTGTGACACATACTGTTCTCCGGGGTTGGGACGCGGGCCCCGGGTCAAACTGTGTTTGCAAATAACTCCTGGCTTTTGTTTTCCGGGATCCGTGACAGCTCATTAAACACTAAAATGCTCTGGCGTATAGACAAGGCTAGTGACTCACACCTCGGCCTTGGTGCTCCCGGTAAGTTAAAACGAACTCAAAGAACTATTTTCCCAAGAGGCTACTATTATTTGACCGGGGTCTACAGTACAGAGAGAGAAATGTGCAACCAACTGTGTAAGAAAATAAGTATATATATATGTGGGAGTCGGAGAAAAGGATTCTTGGCTTGTGTGAACAATCTGAACATTTACTGCAGTGTAGTTGGAGCTGACAGATGCGTCTACTAAGACTGCTGGCCAATTTGACAACTTTCTCGCCCCTTGTTAAAGCTCCCTCCCATATGTCTTAGTCTCTTCTCTACTTTTCCATGCTCCGTCTTAATTTGCACCGTGCTCCCAGTAAGGCTCACGGTCTCTATCCTTTGTGTTATGTCAGCCTTTGACATCCTTAAAATTTCTCTCTCTTTCTATCTCTCTCTCTCTCTCTGTCTCTCTCTCTTTCTCTTGCCTTCCAGTCCTTTAACCAATTAAGACCGGGAACGCACCATGTGTCATTTTAAGATGTCTTTGGCTATTAAAAAATAGCAGATCTACAAGCTCATAGCGTGGCACCGAGTGCGATGTAGATCTGCAATTTTTTTTTAAATCGTGAAAATGTGTGCAAATCAAAAATATTTTACAAATGTTAGCTTTAAAAAACTATGTATTGAAAGATTTGCACATGTTCTCACGATTAAAAAAAAAATCTGATCTACAAGCTCATAGCTCTAGTTTATCTGCTATTTTTGAATAGCCAAAGAAATCTTAAAAATGACACAGATGCGTTCCCGGACCGAACGGCTTAAACACAACCTTCCTCTCTCGTAGGTCACCCGTACTTCAATTCTTCTCCCTCAGCCTGCCCGCCTGTACTTTTCTCTTTTTTACATTTCATTTCCACATCCCTGTCACCTCTCCATTCATCTTGCCCATCGCCCCGTTTCACTCATCAATGTTCTGTTCTTTTCTTTCCTCTCCCTCCTATGACGGTACGCCCCGTCCCTCATCTCGCCCCATTGTTGCCTTTTACAGCCTGTCCTCCCTTCAGATAAATGAACTACAGATACGTTATATTCCACTTCCTTTTCCTCTGCCATTCTGTTCACCATTATCATTACAACACGCCTTCCCTTCACCTCTCTGTCTCAGCCTCTCTAATCCTCCTTTGATCGTTCCCTCTCTGTCTGTCCATCCGTCCATCCCTCCACTCTTTCTCTCGTTATTTTTCCAGCCCCCTGCTTCCAACTTTATCTCTCATCCTCTGTCAGCCCCTCCCTCTGCCTCCATCTCTCCATCTCTCCCTCCCTCTGCTTCCATCTCTCCATCTCTCCCTCCCTCTGCCTCCATATCTCTATCTCTCCATCTCTCCCTCCCTCTGCCTCCATATCTCTATCTCTCCATCTCTCCCTCCCTCTGCCTCCATATCTCCATCTCTCCCTCCCTCTGCCTCCATCTCTCCATCTCTCCCTCACTCTGCCTCCATATCTCCATCTCTCCCTCCCTCTACCTCCATCTCTCCCTCCCTCCCTCTCTCCCTCTCCCTCCCTCCCTCCCTCTGCTTCCATCTCTCCCTCCATCTCTCCCTCCCTCCCTCTCCCTCCAACTCTCCCTCCCTCCCTCCGCTTCCATCTCTCCCTCCCTCTCCCTCCATCTCTCCCTCCATCTCTCTCCCTCCATCTCTCCCTCCTCCTCCCTTCAACACAGACCCACATTCTTCTCATCCACCCACACTCAACCTTGCATTAGATGACGCTTGAACCTGCTTACTTGCACATGGGAGTGAGTATACTCTGCGTATGTGTGTGTGTGTGTGCGTGTGCGTGTGCGTGTGCGTGTGCGCGTGCGCGTGTGCGTGTGCGTGTGTGTGTGTGTGTGTGTGTGTGTTCTCTCTAGGGTGAAGGGTTCGTTATGACAGATATAGAAATAAAATGATGATGATGGTAATAAAGATGAAAAGTCGTCGGAAGCTACTGATCAAACATCTCCCAGTATCAGTGTATTTCTCTGTGTATGTGCATGTGTGTGTGTGTGTGTGTGTGTGTGTGTGTGTGTGTGTGTGTGTGTGTGTGTGTGTGTGTGTGTGTGTGTGTGTGTGTGTGTGTGTGTGTGTGTGTGTAAGCCCATGCCTATGCACTTGTGAGTGTGTATTACACCATGTTGCTGTCAGGCGAAATAATTTCTGCAAAAAGGACAGAAATTTGCCCTCTTTTGAAACTTCCCTCAGAATGACGGCATACAGGGGGATTTCATGTTCTTGCTTAGTGAACGCTGCCATTAATTGGTGTCGCTGCGGGCAGTCCTCAGGCCAATTGGGATACGTTGCATGAATGTGTGTGTGGTAGTGAGTTTGTGTGTGTGTGTGTGTGTGTGTGTGTGTGTGTGTGTGTGTGTGTGTGTGTGTGTGTGTGTGTGTGTGTGTGTGTGTGTGTTTGCCAACTTAGCTCGTGCGTAAATGGGCGTTTTCGCGAGTCTGCACGTGTGACACGAGGCACGAGAAGCCTGGAAAGGACACACAGGGTGGAGAAGAAATTAGCGAGAGGCTGTTGCCACCACTTGTGCACAAAGTGACTGAGATGACAGGGGCTTTCAGTATTGGAAATTAAATTAAGTTATGAGAATGAAATGCACAATAGAAGTGGACCCACCGCCGCATACAGAGCAGGGAGAGAGTGGAGATGAGGCAATTAATTACTCATATGTGCGGCGGCTCTTTGTTACGGCGGCACACAATTCTTTACGCTTTCGTAGACGGCACCACAGCACTCAGGTTATTACTGTAAGATAGTACCTTCCCACTATACCCACTTAAACCCTATATACTTAGTTAACCGGGGTTCCCCAGGGGTCTATACTTGGCCCCTCCTTTTTCCCCCATTGTGTTGCGTTTCGATGTGTTATGAGTTTGTAGACCTGCTATTTCTTTTACAAATGTTTGCCCAGGGATAGGGACACTATGGTTTCATAATGGTTAGTTGTTCCATGGCCTGCTATGCAGTGTCGATTTCGTCGACTAAAACTATGTCGAAAAATGTCTGTTGACTATCTTTTTTCACTGACGAAAACTAAAATCAAAACAAAATCAAAGCTAAGCTATGATGACTAAAACTATGACTAAGTAAATATAGTGATAATTTTGTCAACAAATAAAAACCAGACTAAAATGTTTGGGAGGGACTAGTGGAGAAGAGATCCAGTAGAACTAAGACAAGTCATCATGGGTCCAGACCGAAAAAAGTTGATCTACAAGGTCACAGCGTGATGCGTTGTGAGCTTGTACATCGGCTATTTTTGGCATTGTGACGGCCCTGCCCCCTCTGCCTTCACTGATGGCTAGCCGGCAGCCTGAGTGAGTAGGGCGGAGTGGAGCAGGCCGTTAGACCAACTGGGTGGTCTAACGGCGAGGTGGTTTGGGAGAGTATATTCCAAGAGGAAAATAGCAAGAGTCGCATTTTCCGGTTTACTTCCCGTTTCTCCTTGTTTCTGCGTGACGTAGGTGGACACCTTTTTAGGAGACAGGAAGCAAGTTGGAGTCTATTGATTCCAATGGAAGAGTGAACGTGAACACAGCTTCTGAACCATTCTTTAGCTCCATGGTTACTGAACTAAATATTGGTGCCAATCGTCACAAGACAAAAAATATGCACGATTTTCATACTAAAATTGTTTTTTTTTTGTGACACAAATTTGTAGAAAATCAACTTTGTTATCGACTTTTCTCTATCCCAGGCAGCAACACACTCTCGCGAGATTTGGGAAGATATCTGAAGAGTCCATCTGCAGTCTGACGGACGAGACATAGAGGGCTCTGTCCCGGCCTTATGTTATATTGTATTATTATATTAGATTTGAACTCTATGCTCTGTCCCCATAAGATGTTCTAAAAACGGATAAACTGAGATTCTATATGTGATTGTGAATGTAGTAGGCCTACGTGAAATCATTATGGACATTTCAAAAAAATTATAAAATGTGTGTTCCAATGCTCAATAATATAATTTTCCATTATTAACTGTCTTGGTTGATGGGGTATGATTTGGGAATCATGACATTTTGCTAAACATTCATGCTAAACACAAAATATTCTATAGTGGTAAAATATATACCTTATAAATAAAAGGTTACAATGTTGAGCAGAAACAGGAGCACATCTAGCATAAGACTGAATAATACGTGTGAGTTTTATGGGTTTCTTTAAAAGCATCTTTGCCAATAACAGCGCACTTTCAAACATGTAAAGCATTTATTTTCTTTAATGAAGAAAATACACAAATGCACATCCATATGACGTTGTCAGCCAGGGAGAGGGTAGGGGGGGGAGGGTGGTGGGATGGTAGGGGGAGAAGCAAACCACGCCTACTTAGGAGACCATTTGTAGGATTTGTGTACTACTTCGCCTCTAGTGGCTCCAATGGAGAATGTGTATCTTCCTATATTAACAATCTTTGGTATATTCACCTGTTTCCTAGGCTTTCCACTTCCTGTGTGTTTTCCACTTCCTGTCGATTTGATCCAATGAAATCCAATGAAACTGGTCAGATGACTAATGATATCCAATGAAATCCGACAGGAAGTGGAAAACACACAGCCTAGGAAACAGGTGAATAGGGAGCTCTCCCACAACAAACTAATTTTCTCTCTCTCCTCCCTGAAAGCAGGATCTCTGCTACCTGGCCTGTGGGGCCTAACCCTTTTGTTTTCAGTTCCTTTACACACCTTATACACTCACACAGCACATTCCACACATCCATACACTGCATTACATTACTGATTACTGACTTGCTCACACCTCATACTTTGATTGCTTTTGATTATCCATATTCTTTAATTAATTCGGAACAATAAATATCATTTAAACGTTTGACTTTGTGTGGACTCCCTCTTTTTGTCTTGTTTATACCCTAATGCATGACAGCATGCAGCTAAGTGAAATTCATTTCGATGCCACCACGGCCCGCAAAAAAATAAATTTTAGTCGACTAAATCAACTGTAGATTTAGTCGACTAAAGTCTTATGATGTTTAGTCGACTAAAACTAGACTAAAAGTAAAACATTTCAGGTGACTAAAATATGACAAAAGATTCTGTTTAAATTGACCATTTAAACAGAATTATATCCAAAAGACTATGACTAGAACTAAATCTAAATTCGCTGCACCACTGCTGCTATGGTGGCACAAAGAGCTGGAGCTGACATAATACTCAATGGCTCTGTCACAAACATGAAATAAATATTGGGTGGTGGGGCCGAGGTGAGTCCATTAATGGCAGCAGTGACCCAGATGAAACTCAGTGTGTTGTTGGGGTGAACAGGTCAACCCCCTGCTCTACGACCCTGGACACAACCAGGGTTTTTCACATGGGTCACTGACAATGCCGTCCACGGTGAGTTGAGTTGCACCATGCAGGCGGCTTTCAATCGACGGACCCTTTCAGTTGCTGTTGGCGGTGCACTAGTACACACAGATAAATAGTGGTTCTTAAATGGTTCATATGGAAAATAAATATGGTTCTTTGAGGCACCTTTACACGTACACCCTAGCATCCCAGTTTTGGGCATGTGAACACTTGAAAATAGATCTACACATATTGCTTTGTGTTGTGTGCATGTAGATCGGCTATTTTAGATGAAAAGATGTGGTGTAGGCCTAGATGGAAAAAAGGAGTGGACCAAGTATAGACACCTAGGAGACACCGGTCGATGAATAGAGTGCTTTAAAGAGATATTTCACTTTCAAACATTTTGAGGTCATTTTAACCATGACGGATTCAATGAAAACACCCGTCCTTGGTTCTGGTGGCTGATATTGTCCTTGTAATGTGTGAGGGGGCTGCGTTTTTTCAATTACTTCTTTCATTTAATGAATTAATGAAAAAAGTAATGGAAAAACACGGCCCTCTCATGTATTAGGAGGGCACTATGAGTCACCAGAACCAAGGACGGGTGTTTTCGATGAATCTATCATGGTTAAAATGTAGTTTGAAGTTACAATGGGTTTTATGGGAAGGGGGCGTGTCTGATAAAACGAATATCAAATATCTACATACTGAATCAAGCAACTTAAAAACTGTCTGGGGTGCTCACAAAAGCCAGAGTAGACGTTAAAACGACCCCAAACATGTTTGAAAGTGAAATATCCCTTTAAGGCTTTTTTTATAGAACCATTAAATGGTTCTTCTGTGGCATCACTCTGAAGAAGCAGTTTTGCTTCTAATTGGCACCTATATTTTTCTGTGTGATGTTCGTCTCACTTCTTGACTGCCAAGTTAAATTAGCACTATGTAGTTTGAGGTATCAGTGGACACTTTGGACACAAATAACATGGCAGCCAACGTCTTTGACTTCATTACCCAAGAGTGGCTGCAAGCATGTCCGGCGAGGACGCGCTGTGATTGGCCAGTCTTTGCTTTGACTGGCAGTTCTGCTGTGGTGCCTTGGCAAATGACAGGATGAATCTCAATGAAGAATCAAAAACTATGAAAATACTTGATGAATTGAAGAAAATCGGAGACCGAGATTAACAACAACAGCAAAAGTACATAAAAATCTGTTTATAAATCCGTTAAGGAATGTTTTACAAACAAAAAACTAAAAAGTGTAAGTAAACAATAGAAATAAACAATTTCTTGGGTGAACTATCCCTTTAAACCAGGTTCTGTGTGTGTCAAAGGGGTATAGCCTAACAAAAATGAAATATGGTCTCAGATAACCTGTGATGTGAGAGCCTATAATTCACAACAGCCCGAAGATCACACTTAGGGCAAACAGTGTAACAAATGTTTGTGTGATTGTAATCATTGTATTTTTGTAAATATGGCAATATGGCGTTCATGTCACATTATCTGAAGTCTAGATTTTAAACCCAATGTCCCTCCAGGACAGTCCATTCTCTTATCTCCTTCACACACACACACACGCACGTTTGCGCGCGCTACGCGCGCGCACACACACACACACACACGCACACACGCACACACACACACACACACACACACACACACACACACACACACACACACACACACACACACACACACACACACACACACACACACACAGGTAGCGCGTGTGCACCCACATGAGCTAATCTCTCTTCTACACCCATCAGCCGTATCCATTATCTGCAGATTAATGTATTCATCAAGGAATAATATATTAGCTATCATGTATTATAAAAAAACAATACGCTGTTAAATCTATATGATAAATATTTCCTGCCAGTGTCTCTTTGTCGCTGTTCGGTAGACTGATCCATCATATATTCAGAAGATTAGAACTGCCGACCTGGGCTATATTTCATTGTGGAAATCCGCGCACGGTCTCACTGCAACTGAGGCAGTGGCACTCGAGGAACACGAGAGGAATACGTTTTTCTCCAAACATGGTCAAAAAGGCTATGACTTATACTTAAATTACTCTCCACACTCCAAAGGGAACTGATCCATGAGCTAACAATGCAATGGGTTCGCTTGTAGATCTGTTATTTGGTACCGTAAGTGACACCCTCCTGCAATGGAGTCTAAATGAAAAACAGTTTCCAAAGTAATCCAAGAAGTGGGGTGGTGGGTGGGATAGAAGAGAATGAGAGAGTATAACGGATATACCAGGGGTAGGCAACCTTATGCACAGGTGCCAACAGTGGCACAGGGGACACACTGGCATAAGTGTGAGAGAGAGGAGTTTTCTTTTAACTGTAGTTAATTAAATGAAGTCCCCTCACACATGTATGTAAATGACATCCTGCACATAATTCTATATTAATTCACACTCTGAATTCTGACTGAGGAGGGAGTCTGGGAGATAAGTGGGTTATTGCTCTGAGTCTAAAGATCATTACATCCTGATGTGGAAGAAAATATTTCAAAAGAAGAAGAAGAAATAAAGGTTATATGGACAATCAAAATATGTTCATTTTTTATGTGGTGTCATAATTAAACGTAATGTTGAATTGGCACTTCATGTCAAAAAGGTTGCCGACTTCTGGGATAAACAAAGGCAGAAAGACAGAGAGTGAGAACTATTCACACAGACAAAGGTGTCGTCACTGTCACAACTGCAGTGAAATTTGAAATTTGTCCTCTGCATTTACTCATCCAAACCATTACCATTGGGAGCAGTGTGCACTATTAATACAGCAGTTAGGGGTTAAGTGTCTTGCCTTGGGGACACTTTGACACATAGACACGGGGCCAGGGGCCTTCTGATTCCCAGGTAGCATCTCTACCCATTCAGCTGTGTATGTTCAGGTTTCGGTCTCCCATGCACATCCCTCTCTCCTCTCTCCTCTCTCCCTCTCCCTCTCCCTCTCCCTCTCCCCTCTCTCCCTCTCCCTCTCCCTCTCCCTCTCCCTCTCCCCTCCCCCCTCTCCCCTCTCTACCTCTCCCTCTCCCTCTCCCTCTCCCTCTCCCTCTCTCCCTCTCCCTCTCCCTCTCCCCTCCCCCCTCCCCCCTCTCCCCTCTCCCCTCTCTACCTCTCCCTCTCACCTCTCTCCCTCTCCCTCTCCCCTCTCCCTCTCCCTCTCCCCCTCTCCCTCTCCCTCTCCCTCTCCCTCTCCCTCTCACCTCTCTCACTGTTCTGATATCACACACAACGGAAACTGTTGCCTAACAACGGTGATTTGCACTAACATTAACTCTTGCCTAGCAACGCTGATTTGCATTTGCACTGACTGGCCATGTCCATACCAAGGAGCTA
>NC_137604.1:57110952-57118452 GCF_963280865.1 Gymnoscopelus braueri
TGTGTACTGCATACTGCATACTGTATACTGTATGTGTTTGTGTGTGAGATACAAACAACAGAGCATTAAAATAGTCTTTCTCACCAACCTTCTAAACATAAAGTTCATACGATTTTGAGACAGAGACGGAGAGAGACAGAGAGAGAGAGAGAGAGAGAGAGAGAGAGAGAGAGAGAGAGAGAGAGAGAGAGAGAGAGAGAGAGAGAGAGAGAGAGAGAGAGAGAGAGAGACAGAGAGAGACAGTGATAGACAGAGACAGAGAGAGTCAGAGACAGACAGAGAGAGACAGAGAGAGACAGACAGACAGAGAGACAGACAGAGAGAGACAGAGAGAGACAGAGAGAGACAGACAGACAGAGAGAGAGACAGAGAGAGACAGAGAGAGACAGAGAGAGACAGACAGACAGACAGACAGACAGACAGACAGACAGACAGACAGACAGACAGACAGACAGACAGACAGACAGACAGACAGACAGACAGACAGACAGACAGACAGACAGACAGACAGACAGACAGACAGACAGACAGACAGACAGACGAACGAACAACACATTTCAATAATTTATGCTCCGGCAATTCCACAGGAATCAGGAGACATTAAGCATTAAAGCACGCACCGATATTTCCAGCAGCCTGTCAGTGACATATGCGCAGAACATAAAAAGCACCATTAACAGGCAACGGAAGCGCAACATGTTCCACATTCACTGGCTTCATTAGTAAGAATTAGGCCTCCTCTGCCACCTTAGTGCATGCCAATTATAGCAGTCGGAGTGGTAGCTGCCCTCCTGCAGGGTCCTAAAGTGCCTCTACGTGTCAAGCGGCAGTGAGCACATCTGGCAGTCAGTGGGTACGGTGCCATCTAAAGCCTAATTTATGCTCCGTCACGTGACAGCGTCGCCCTCTGAAAATAGCATACCTAAAACCCCTACGTCGTGGGCTTGTAAAGGTCGTCTATTTTTGAAGCGTGACGCCGTTGTGCGACAAAGTATGAATCAGGCTTTGGAGAGAAGCATGAATTATAGGCCACGGACCCCCATAATCCAGAGAGTATACAGAACCAAATGGACCACGGATCCATTTGTTCCGTTTGGTTCCTTTTGACCGCCTGGAACCTCTTCAAGAACTATGGGGGTCCCCCGTCCAAAAAATAAATGAAGTACCGAGACTAGAGGGGGAGGGGGGATTCACGATTCTGTCCCTATATCGAGACATAACTTGGACCATGCTGAGTCGGCTGAAGGTGACTTCACAACGCTCGGCATGGCCTAAGCTCGCCTAAGCTCGCTCGGCGGTGCGTCTCGTGACTCATGTCACCTCCAGACGGCACCACTCTGTAATCGACACGGTGATAACAGCGAGAGACGTTGCGGACAAGCCGTAAAATCCAGACTGCTCACCAAAGAGCTGTGTGGAATTTCCCATTATCTCTCCCCCATCCTGACATCAAAGATGAAGACAACAGATCAGGAAAAGGGGGGGGAGAAAGCCAGGCCAACCAAATGGCCACATACACACACACACACACACAACTTCCCCCCTCTCTCTCTCTCACACTCTTTCTCCCTCTTTTTGAGCGCATGGAAAATTATGTTTTCACCACAAAGAAGACATTACACGTGACCTCATGGAGAGACATGTGGACAATAATGGACAATAATGTGAAAATGTAGTACTATGCTGTATTTCCAAATGTATGCCTGGTGTTTAGAAGTGACCGGGGCCTGACCCAAGGGGGGCCCATGGCTGACCTGGGTCATAAAACCACACGGAAGGGTTCTGCTTCCCCTCCCGGTGACTCAGAGTCAGCAAATCCCACAGCAGATAAGGATTTAGCATAGTAATGACATTTGACCACACTTCAAAGACATTTTAGGGTATATAGATCCCACACGAACAACACTCTTGGCTAAAAGCCGCCAAGGGATGAACCACCCCCTGGCTCTCCCATCACCAACCAACCAGCCTTCCTAGGGCTCTTCAACACGGAACCACCAAGGAGGAGGTCGAGGTCCAGGCCACTGCAACCCGCAGCCGCGGCAAGAGCAGAGACTGATCAGAAGGCCTCCGCTCCACTCATCTCCATCGCACACGCACCCGAGCCGTGAAATGCGCCCTTCTCCAAGAGGACATCACCGCGGTCAACTCGGCGACCCGGCCTCCGCCACCGTCGACGCCAACTCAGTATTGCCTTTGCACTGAGATTCCCGAACTCTGAGACCACTCGCTAGAACCAGTGCCAAGTTGGGCTTTAAAGCGCGCCTGTGTACCTTTCTCCCGAAATCCAGAGTCTCCGGACTCAGGCCCCTATCCAGGGTCTAAAGGTGTGTTGAACCATTTTGATTTGTGCATTAATCTTAAGGCGACGTTACTGTGTTTACCAGAGAATATCTGTTATAGTTGAGCATAGCTCAGAAGGTTTTACAATAATGCATCTCCAATGCGATTCCTTCTTTTACTCTCTGTGACTTTTTCTCTCTCCTGTTTTCTTATCTCCCCACATTAACTCCATACACAACATAAGTTTCTGTTTCCCAAGCGTTGTTTTATAAATACTTGTAACGGTGAAGTCTGAATAAACCCAATTTTATTGTGGCAAGGAAAGTAATGATGTGTGGTGTCTTTTGTCCGACCAGTTAAAATGTATCTCTCTCTGATTAAACAGACATTTATATAAACCTGTCCAAGAACTCACGTTACATTACAGTGACGTAAGATTCAATAATAATAATATATATATATATACCTATATGTATGTATTATTATATTGTAATTGATTCATAAATTATATTTATATGGTTTATGAGCTAATTACGTCCTGTGTTCATATGCTGCGATCTCATCCAGTGTCATGATCATTACAGGTGGTGCCCCGTTATACGAGGCAGGTTTTTGTCTTTAAGCAGAGAGAAAATACTAGACTGTGTTGACAAATGATACCAAACATCTACGTTTGAAAACAAACGTGGGGAGCAGTAAGAGAAAAAACCAACAGAACGCGCACCGCGCTTGGATAGGATGTATGTCAGCAAAATTACCGTGCCCTCTTTTTAACTAAACCCTGAGTCCCACTGCAGGCAGTGTGTGCGTCAGGCAATAGAAAAAAAATAGAGTGTTATTTCCCCCCGGAGATAATAAAAGAAAAAGTATTCTTTTAATGTGAGTCCAGCACTCAAAAGGTTGAAAAATATTCTTTTTAAACTAGCTACTTAGAAAGAGCCTTTCCCTTTTAAATTCTGACAAAGTTTTTACCAATGGCCAATTTATGAATAAACACCGACACTCGATGGTAATTAACTCGAGCCGGTAATTATAATAAGAAGAGAAAGCGAGATTAGTTAACACAAATCTAGGCTAAACCAAGGTAAAATTACGTCAAAACTGGACTGAGATTTATTAACTTTTGTAAGCTTGTTATAATCTCTAGTATCCTCTTAGACCGTTTATTAAATCGTCTAGGAGACGAGGATCTCCAAAAGTGAACCGCTACTGTAATGCTTCAGCTCACTTAGAATCCTAAAAAGCTAACAGATCAGATAAAGAAAAAGAAAAATACTCGTACTTTTATTTTTCAAACTGGTCCGTAATTTAACTGGTTTCGTGACGATTGCTGAGTGAAAGACTGGGATCGTGTTTGGCCACAGATAGACTAAGAAGCAAAAGACAGCGACAGAGCTGTGTGTTTTTTTTTCTCTCTGGTCAGAATGCACAGAGCTCATTCACAAATTCTCCAGCAAACGCCATTTTGAATTACGTAAGCAGACCCCGCCCGTTGGCAACGTGACAGCACGTACCACGGACACTAGCAGCTTAGGACTCCTCCTCCACCAACTCTGAGCTCCACAGAGCCAGGGAATTGAGGGAAAGTGGGCTTCCTTTGTGCGGGTACTTCTTGGAGTAACGCTCCAAGTATCACTCACGCTGCACTGTCAATCAAGCGACAGACACCCTTATGAGTTAATAACTATAAGTAAGCCGTTGTTAATTTTGGTATCCTCTGAGACAGTTTAATACAGTCTCATGAGAAGGGGAAATTCGAGTGAATCACTATTATAGCGCTTAATAGTCACTTAGAATCCCAGTAAAAGGCTTACAGATCAGACGAAGAGAAAGAGAATAGCCAAAGTCGTATCTTTCTTCTCTTAAAACTGATCCGTGATTTAACTTGTGCCAAGATTGCTGTCTGAAGGAAATTCGTGTTTCTAACACAAACAGCCACGGGCCCGTACAGCCTGCTGACTGACCCTCTCGTGACAATTCAGTTGGCGCCATTTTGGATTGCGTAAACACACCCCTCCCCCGTTGATAACGTCACAGCACGGGCAGAGGCTTTGTGGAGCTAAGAACTCCACCCCCACTACAGCCGAGCTCCAGTGAGACATTCACTTGAGATAAAGATCTGTTGTGGTGACGTTGTGTGAAGACAGACTGGTATCCAGTGTTATATTTAGAGGTTGTAGCTATGAACGGTGCGTTCGAATCGGCGAGAGTTTGACTGTGAGTTGACAAACAAAACCGGAGTGACAAAAGTTTCATCTGGGTCATTTGATTGACAAATCACAGACAGAGCCTGGTTGATCCAAACCCAACGGACCATATTAATTTTCTGAGTTAAAGTTTGAGCTCGTTTTAAAGTAAAGGGTTAATAAGTTAACTGCTTAATTCGGAAAGTTAATCTTAGTTCAGAATTGGAAACAGATTATTAATTTTTGTTCCTTTGTAAGAAGAAACACAATAAGTCTGAAGATTGCAGAGTATTTTCGGCTATAATTCCCGGAAATTTTTCAATGTTCCGGTTTCTAAAGATACTCTGCAGATTGTTCACGTTTATTCTGAAATTTCTATAAATGGATAGAATTATTTTTTTTTTAAAAAAAAAAAAAAAAAAAATTGATTTTTTTTTTTTTTTTTTTTTTAGAATTTGGATTAAACAATATTTTTTTTTTTGGATTAATTTTTAGAGATTGAATTTAGTTAAAGTTTAAAAAAAAAAAAAAACTTTTTCTCACTTCTCTCTGATTAGTTTTTCCAGATTTTAAAGAAAGGTTTTGTTTCCTCTCTTCTAATCTCGGTTATTTTGGGGAAAACCCAAAGGAACCTTCAAAGACTTTTCTCTCAATCAAAGATACTTTACTATTCGAACCGAATAAACGTTTATTTAAAAAAATAAAATAAACTAAACTAAGGAACCTGGGATTAATAATCCCTCTTAAATTTGTAGGTCTCAAACAAAGCTAAACACCTCAAAATAATTATCAGGGAAACCTTGTCTCATCTTCACACGGCCTACTAAGTACAATTCCACTGTTACTTCACCAGTATTGCTGCATGTACCACTCCTTCTAGTTTTGTCCAAAGTAATAGCTAACACTAGCTGAACATATTTGGACCAAATACCGAACCCTAGTAGTCGCTCCTTTCGCCCTGTCCATTAAGATGGCCTCTGTGAAACAGGTCGATGAGCTACAGGACAAGGTAAAGGATTTGGAAAGTAAAGCTGCTTTGCTGACAACAGCTGAGCAGGAAATAGTACAGCTAAAAAACCAAATTGCCACGATGGAATTAGCCGTAAAACAAACTCCACCTTCCCCCAGCGCAGGGACTGGACAATCAGGTCCCGCTGACGCGAGGATAATTCAGCTAGAAACAGAGGCGCTCGACCTTCAAGACCGCCTCTCTGAAGGACAATTAGTGAAAACTAGACTAACCCAAGCACTCCTGGATGTTCAAACTGATAACACTGACTTTCAAAGTCAAATTAGCGACCTGCGGAATGACGTAAACGTCGCCCAGGGTACGGTAACTGTCAGAGAACGCCTCATGGGGTCCTTAAGGGCGGAAATACAGGGTTTTACACAGGAAAGGCAGGCATGGCATAAATACATCTCAGAAACGGACACTCTAATTGCAAAATTGAGACATGATCTGGAAGTCTCCACACACCAGGTCACTAGCCTAAAAATTGAAAGCCAAATTGCCAGCCATGACTTGACTAGACTAGCACATAGGGACACTGTTCTCCCGCCAGGGAGAGAAGTACTTCCCCCGTCAGGCGGAGCCCCGGCTTCCCTACCGGGGATACACCCTATGTACACTAGCCCAGGTCACGCTCTGCTAAATGGTAGTCAAACCTTTCCAAATACGGGGAGCCACCCTCCACCCTCTGTAACACCAACTGTCCAAAGGTATGAGGCGCCTCTCCCCTCCGGGCAAGCCGGCCTGAGCCTGCCGGGGCAAACCCAGCCAGTGCCACACGGTACAGGTACTCCCCCAAGGTCAGGAAACGGAACGGTGTCACCACGCGCTAACCCAGCCGGTCAACACCTAACCACTGACGATCTGAAAAAACTTGCTAAATTTATCCCACGCTTTAACCCCACAACAGATGGGGACGTGGATACCTACACCTATTTGGAGGACATTGACTACCATTTAGAAGAATATGCCCCTGTCACGTCTGAAACCAAATTAAGACTCATTACGCTAACCTCCAACCGAGAGGTCAGCAGTTTTGTTAGACGGCAGACAGAACAAACCCGCCAAGACTGGCAGGCTATACGTGCGGCAATTATCGAGGAATTTGCCGACCACCAAAGCAAGAGTGGTATTACCGCCGCCATAGGAGTTCACCACTCAAAGGACGAACCTATTAACGTATACTATGCAAAACTGCGTAGAGCGTACTTTGGCGATCAAAATCTACCCAATATGGAAGAAAACGAATACTTTAAAGCCTTGTTCTTAAGTAATTTGCATCCTTCCATTAAAAAGCAAATTCCCCTTGGGGTCGAACCGAGACATACGCAAGCTAACAAGCTCCGCAACCTGGCCCGAGAAGCGTTCGATAGAGATCGCACTAAACCCCAAGCCCATACGGTATGCCCAATAGAAAGCCTTGAACTTGAGGGGGGGCACCCTCGCACAGACAGGTCCAACAACGGACCGAGTGACTACCCCTCACATCAAGAGCAAAACGATTGGGAACAATATGAAAGGCAAGACGACCGTGGTCAGTATAGGAGAAGCGACCGCCAGTCTCCCTCCTGGAGCCGACCTCGCTCCCCCTCATACGACCGCGATCGTCCCTCCTCCCAAGATCGTAGTCCAGACCGCGGTCGCTCGCTCTCACGGTATAACTCTGGGACAAGACCTGGATTCCCTGAGTTGGTACAACAGCTCCCAGCTGAAGTCCCCAGAGAATCACGATGGCAAAGCCCAGCCCGTGACGACAAGAATTTGAGAGAACCTAATCACTTTGTTCCAACGTATGCTTCATATGACACCACTTCACAATAGTTCGTGTTTCATCTAAAACATAAGGGGGGTCCGGTATATTTTTAACTTTTTGCGCATAGGTTTCTCAAACTTTGTGTCAAATGTTGAAAAATGGTTTACATTATCATTCATAAAACGTGACCAACCTAAGGGGGGGGCACGATGATACATACGTCAGGGTTACCACGCCAGACGTGGTGGCCCACAATGACAGCAACCCCG
>NC_137604.1:57125952-57130952 GCF_963280865.1 Gymnoscopelus braueri
ACAAGCGCCAAATTTGGCATGAACAATGCCTAAGACCTACTTTTGCAGAAAAGCCCGTTAGCCACGCCAAAAAATCCAATATGGCTGCCATTTTCCAAAATGGCTGCTGGCGAAAGACATTTTATGTGTATTTTGACCTGGATTGTGATTGGATTTGGATTATTTTGGTATCAACATATAGTTTTGACTCCCCCGCCCCCTCCCCCCGTTAGCCACGTGAAAAAAAAACCAATATGGCTGCCATTTTCCAAAATGGCTTCAGGCAAAAGGCATTTTATGTGTATTTTGACCTGGATTGTGATTGGATTATCCAATTTTGATTATTTTGGCATCATAATATAGTTTTGACTCCCCCCCGCCCCCTCCCCCGTTAGCCACGCAAAAAAAAAACAATATGGCTGCCACTTTCCAAAATGGCTGCTGGGGAAAGACATTTTATGTGTATTTTGACCTGGATTGTGATTGGATTTTGATTATTTTGGTATCAACATATGAGTTTTTACCCCCCCCCCCCCCGGATCACAAATGGTTCTAATCGTCACATTTGCTGGCACTCAGCTGTGTGCACTGAAGGCCAAAGCGGTAGCACTGCATCTACCACGACATTCAGTCTTGCACCGGCATTTTGTCAGTTGTTCACAAATCTGGGCAATTGGTAGAGTGTCATCCACGCTATTTGCCAAATATCATCTTCTGCTCGCCATCCCCAGCTGGCAGGGCTCTCTGTATGCATTTGACATACAGTTGCCTGGCTTCAGACACGGGCAACTTGATAAGTGCCATGCTTCACATGATGTGCAAGAGATGCCCTTGTAGGTGGAATGGTATCATAGGACCTCTGCTTCCATGCAAACAGGTAAAATCTTGCATCATCAACCCCATCAGCAGTGCTGTTCTTGTCATGCACTGTTACTGGTGGGTATTGACTGAGCTTCTGGAAGACATGAGACACTTCAGGCCACACTTGCCGGGTTTGCCATGCTGTCTTTTTGCCTTTTCCCACGAAAGGCTGACACGGCATCACATCCAGTGAAAGCGTGAAAGAAAAGGATGCCAAAGGATTTTTCAGGGCCTAAATTCTTCACTAAATTGTGAACTGGTAACCAACAACATTACAGTACAGTACAGTGCTGTTCAATAACAATACAGTACAGTACAGTACAGTACAGTACAGTACAGTACAGTGCTGTTAAATAACAATACAGTACAGTACAGTACAGTACTGTACTGTACTGTACTGTACTGTACTGTACTGTACTGTACTGTACTGTACTGTACTGTACTGTACTGTGCTGTACAATAGCAACACAGCACAGTACAGTACAGTACAGCAAAGTACAGTACAGTACAGTACAGTACAGTACAGTACAGTACAGTACAGTACAGTACAGTACAGTACAGTACAGTACTGTGCTGTACAATAGCAATACAGCACAGTACAGTGCAGCACAGCACAGCACAGCACAGCACAGCACAGCACAGCACAGTACTGTGCTGTACAATAACAGAACAGTACAGTAGAGTAAAGTACAGTGCTGTACAATAACAGCACAGTACTGTTTTGTGATGTGTTAGTTTGTCGCCGGCAGCCATTTTGGAAAATGGCAGCCATATTGTTTTTTTTTGCTTGGCTAACGGGCTTTTGTGAAAAAGTAGGTCCAGAAGAAACTTTGTGGAAAATTTGGCACTTGTATCACAAAGTGAACGATCTACAAGATCATAGCGCTGCACAGCGCTGCACAGCGCTATGATCTTGTATATCTGCTATTTTTGAATAGCCCAAAGAAATCTTGGGGGGGGGGGGGGGTCCTGGAGCTGCAATGAGTCACAACAGCCGCCAGCTCCTGAGACTCTTCTACACCCGGACCCTGATTCTGATGGTCCATCCACCGGGTCTATTGCCTTGCACCTGCACCGTCCATTCATGTGTTAATAAACCATTTAACCTTCTTTTCTTTTTTCACTTATTTATGCAGGAAAGCCCTCTGAGAGCAAGCTCTCTTTTTTCAAGGACGCACTGATCACAGCATAATAAAACACAATACATATCATTAAAAACTATAACAAACATTTGAACCACATTACAACGTCACAGATGTAAATACATATAGTGTTACATGAAACAGGTGCAGTCACAAATGTGTCCTCAAGAAGCATCCTAAAATGTCTCTATCGAGACCAATCGAACCAGTTTCAGAGAGTCCTGAAGTTTGTTCTATTTGTGTGGAGCATAATAAATGAAAGCAGTCTTTCCTTGTTCACTGTCCGTACGTCCAGTAACATTTGGTGTTAAAAGCGAGGATAGATACAAAGGAAGCTTACCACACAAGGCCTTGAATAAAATACAATGTTGCTCTCTACGAACTGCGAAAGATGTCCATGAACCCAGCTATCTATGACATTTTTGAAAAAGTTTGAACTGCAACACTTTTTTTTTTTTTACAATATGAAGTGGGGGGGGGGCTGCTTCATCTCTCTCAGCTAGGGGGTCCTTGGCCTGAAAAACGTTGAAGAAGATCTGGGCCATTCACACTGAGCACTTTAACTATAACTATAAAAATATAGTTTTAAAATTCGTTCTAAGTCAAGTGGATGGCAGAGTTCACACCAACTATTAAAAAAAAATAGACAGACAGACAGACAGACAGACAGACAGACAGACAGACAGACAGACAGTCCTGGAATCTATAGATGTGTACGTATACATAACGTTTCAGATGACCCTGGTCTTGGTGAACACAATACCTGCTTTCAGTATACCTTATCAGTAGCTTCAAGGTGCAACAATGTAATGTTCTTTATAGAACCTTACATTGCATCAGTTTTCTCTTTCAAAAGGCACACAGCCCGACTCTCTCTGCTGTGCGCTCTAGCCTTGGCGTTGTTGTAGCCTATTGTCGCTGCTGGGTGGAAAACCTTGTATGTCAATGAAAAAAACATTACTTTTCAGGAAATGGAACAAAAAAACAACCTGTGTACCAATGGATCCAATGTAGTTATTATTTAGCCAGAAGTTCTTGTTAATACTTTTCATTGGTTAAATATATATAACACCCTCGGACAGACTTAACCACTTTAACAAATAGCAGATCTTCAAGCTTATAGATCAGTGGTTCTCAAAGTGGGGTTCGGGGACCCCCTGGGGTCCTTGAAGGAATTCCAGGGGGTCCCCAGCTAAATGATAGATAGTTAGGAACCAAATGGACCCCTATGGGTCTGTAACTCAGAGAGTGTAAAAATGGACCAAATGGACCCTAACGGGTCCATTTGGTTCCATTTGTACACTCTCTGAGTTAAATTAACATTGATTTTGCAATATAAATTGGGGTCCCAGAGATAGAAATGCCATTAAATGGGGGTCTGTAGCCCTAATGCATGTCAAACTGGGGGTCCTTGAATTAAAACGGTTAAGAATTGACTGCTAGAGCTGTAAAAAAAATCTTCTCTTATGGGGGTCCCTGGTGTATCTTTTCAAATGGGGGTCTGTGGGCTATAATAAGTGTCAATTTGGGGGTCCTTGACATGAAAAGGTTTGAGAACCACTGTTATAGATTGTCTTTTTTCACTATACTTTTGGGACGAGAAAATGTAAAAAGTTGAAATATGGAGATACAAGGTTTCTGCCTAACAGCAACGATATGTTCTCAGAATGTACAGAATGTGGCTTGCTGGGGTTTATTGACAAACACTATAAGCACCCGTCCCTGGATCACATTGGTGCTATAATCTAATATTTCCTGCTTATCTCACTGACGCTTGTTTGTACGTTCTTTCCTTATTCTCTTTTAATCCCTGTTATAACTTCACACGTGGTGTTTCAGAATGAAGCAGGCGAATAGAAATAAACAAACGCATAAAAATGAAACTGCAACAAACCGTAAAGCTGCTTATAAATGAGTTCTGAAGTTATTTATCATCAGCACAGCGTTCTGTGAAGTTACACAGAATGGAGTAAATATTAAAAGCCTGGGAGTTCACACCACAAACACATTCATAATCCACTGAAGTTGGAAGTTTGTCTCTTTCCACGTGCACACAGCACACACGCACACACGCACACACACAAGTTGTTTTACTATACTTGCGACGACATCAACATTTTAGGCCAGCGATTTAATGAATGGCACTTTTTTTTAAACGTTTTGCCATTTTTTTACCGTAAGCATAAAGTCGAAATAATTGCAGATCTACAAGCTCGCAATGCTACGCGTTGCGAGCTTATTAGATCAGCTATTTTTTAGTGCATGACGCTGAAGTGTAAATCATGTTTAACTCTAATTCCGACCCCTAAACCTAGCCTCTTTAATGCCTCAACCTAACCCCACCCTGAATCTTGTAAACGAATCTCTGAAAATATTTTTTCAACCATAAAACAATAATTTATCTTGTGAGGACCCGACAAGTTGGCCTCACAAAACAATGTCTGACTATATTACTCATATTCTACTGTACTTGTGGGGATGTTTGGTCCTCAGAAAGTCAGCAGTATAGTAGTACACACACACACACACACACACACACACACACACACACACACACACACACACACACACACACACACACACACACACACACACACACACACACACACACACACACACACTCAGTGCTCTCTGAATCAATAATTAAGTGCGTGATCACAGAAAATTGAAGGAGTAATCTCTTGTCTATTTATACCCTGTTGACAAGAATCTTAACAGGAATACTCACACTCACACACGCACAGGCACACAAACACACACACACACACACACACACACACACACACACACACACACACACACACACACACACACACACACACACACACACACACACACACACACACACACACACACACACACACACACACACACACACACACACACACACACACACACACACACGCACACACACACACAGAATGATGTTTTCTTGCCTTTCTTCTTCTTATACTCTCTCATTTTCTTTCTGTTTTATTCTGACTCATCAACAATTCTGTCAGAAGTTGTTTTTGAAGA
>NC_137604.1:57138452-57145952 GCF_963280865.1 Gymnoscopelus braueri
ACTCAGGCACTGGAGCAGCCCGGTGGTGCAAATTGCTCACCAGACCTGAATGTTTAGAGATTTGAATATTTGTGTGTTGTAGGATGATGCTTTGAGATTTTACGTGAGAAGTGTGTGCAACAACTGAACAATGTGTGTAGTGTTTGGACAACAAGGTGTGTTGCAGATTGATGCTTTGAGATGTTATGTGAGAAGTGTGTACAACAACTGAACATTGTGTGTAGTGTTTGGACCACAAGGTGATAATGTAATCAGAGTGTAAAGAAGGAAAGTCAGAGTCTAATGCAGATAAGGCAGTGTGAAGTAGTGCCAAATTGGGTCGAGCGATTAGTACATGAAGTGAAGGGTGTGCAAAATGTGCCGAATTTTCGCTTTTTGTGTGTTAACAATTGTGAAAAAATGTAAACAGAATTTTATTTAAAAAAACTATGACAAAAAAAAAAAAAAAACTTGCTGTCAAAATCAGCACTGCTGTGAAGCATACAGTACATGTCTGTATGCTTCTCTGTCCACGTTTTCACCATGCTGGACATCCTGTACTCAACTCATCCAGTCAGTAGCAACCTTACAGAAATACCGCCGGTGTTAAATCCATCACTGTCAAAAACATGCCTCAGTGAAAAAAATAGAAAAATAGAAAAAAGCCAAACAATACATCAGTACTCAACCCTAACATCCCTGTTCTGGGAAATGTCATAGTGGGTCAACATTTGTTTGAAACGGTGAAGACATTTTTGGTGTAAAAGGAAAAAGAAAATGGGGACCCAAGTATTGACCCCTGGGGGACCCTGCTCAATGAAGTATACAGGGTTTAAGTGGACAAATCCATCACTGTCAAAACATGGCTTAGGTAAAAAAAAAAATGTAAAAAAAAAAAGGCCAAAGCATACTTAAAGGTAGGGTAAGTGATATTTTTGGGTTAAAACAAAAAGTATTTTGTCAAAAGGTTAAAATACTATATTCTGATAGTAATCATTGCTATAGAGTGTTTGTTCAGTAACAGGAGTCTCCCCGTCTCTCCAGCTCTTTAATAAACAGAAATTAAATTTTTCGGTAGGTGTCAAAATCTCAGCCAATCAGGAGAAAGTACCCATTTTTAATTTGTATAGTGTTCCAGTTCCAATGTTGCTGCTCATTTCTTAGTGTCATCACTTCCAATTTCACTTGTTTAATCTGTATCCTGATTGAGTTCTCTGTCCTGATTGGATAAAATTGGAAATGAAACTGAAACTGAAACGAAAATGCATTTTCTGTTTAATAAAGAGCTGGAGAGACAAGGAGACTCCTAATACTGAACAAACACTCTATAGCAATGAGTAGTATCAGAATATAGAGCTATTTAACACTTATTTTAACCAAAGCAAATCACTTACCCTACCTTTAATCCATTAAGACCAGTAATGCATCTGTGTCATTTGGCTATTTCAGAAAAATCGTGATTTGTTTTTGCAAATCTTTGAATATATACTGTATATATTTTTAAAGCAAACATTTTTAACTCCAATCTTTGCTTCTGGGGGGGTCCCTGGAACAAAATATTTTGAGATGGGGGTCCGCGGCCATATACATACTCTGGGGGTCCTTGACATGAAAAAGTTGGAGCACATTACATTACATTACATTACAGTCATTTAGCAGACGCTTTTATCCAAAGCAACTTACAATAAGTGCATTCAACATAGGTAGGGAACGAAACTACTAATCACCAGAAGTCTTAAGTGCATTTTCTGCTAAAACAAGCAACTAAGAGTATACCTAGCGCTAAGGTAAAAGTGCAATATATCAGCTACCTACTTTCTTAAACAGATGAGACAAATAGCAATATCAAATGAGAAAGAGCTAAAACAAATAACGACTAAACAAGATCCAATAAAACAATACAATAATAAAACAAGAGTTCGTACAACAAGCAGGCAAGGCGAAGAGGAAGAGTAGTGTTTCCTGAAGAGGTGGGTTTTCAGTCTGCGGCGAAAGATGGGCAGTGACTCTGCTGTCCTGACATCAGTGGGGAGTTGATTCCACCACTGTGGGGCCAGAACAGAAAAAGGTTGTGACCGTGTAGATCGGCCAGAAGGACCCTTGAGCGATGAGGCAATCAGTCGCCCCGAGGTGGCAGACCGCAGTGGTCGGGCAGGGGTGTAAGCATCGACCATAGCCCGGAGGTAAGAAGGAGCTGTTCCTTTCACTGCCCTATAGGCTAGCACCAGGGTTTTAAACTGGATGCGAGCCGCTACGGGGAGCCAGTGTAGAGAACAGAGAAGGATAGTTGTGTGGGAGAACTTGGGGCGGTTGAACACCAGACGAGCCGCAGCTTTCTGAACAAGCTCCAGAGGTCTGATGGCAGATGCCGGAGGACAAGCAAGGAGGGAGTTGCAGTAGTCCAGGCAGGAGATGACAAGAGCCTGGATGAGCACCTGCGCTGCCTTCTCAGTGAGGAAGGGGTGAATCCTCCTGATGTTGTAGAGAAGGAATCTGCAGGACCGTGTCACTGATGCGATGTTTGCCGAGAACAACAGTTGATCGTCAAGGGTCACACCCAGATTCTTCGCAGTCTGAGTTGACGTCACCACAGCATTATCAATGGTGATGGCCATGTCTCGGTGCGGACAGCCCTTCCCCGGGAGGAACATCAGCTCGGTCTTGTCCAGGTTGAGCTTCAGGTGGTGCGTCGACATCCACTCCGAGATGTCAGCCAGACAAGCAGCAATGCGTGCCTCCACTTGTGTATCAGAGGGGGGGAATGAGAGGATCAGTTGGGTGTCATCGGCATAGCAGTGGTAGGAAAAGTCATGGGAGTGGATGACAGCACCAAGAGATGTAGTGTAGAGAGAGAAAAGAAGAGGACCCAGAACCGAGCCTTGGGGAACCCCAGTAGTGAGCCTGTGTGGTTCTGACACAGACCCTCTCAGCATCACCTGGTAGGAGCAACCCGTCAGGTAGGATGCAAACAGGGAGAGTGCAGAGCCTGAGACACCCATCCCCTCAAGGGTGGAGAGGAGGATCTGATGGTTCACCGTGTCGAATGCTGCAGACAGGTCCAGGAGTATCAGGACGGAAGAGAGAGTTCACTCTAGCGGCATGGAGCGACTCCGTCACTGCCAGGAGGGCAGTCTCGGTCGAGTGACCCACTTTGAACCCAGACTGGTGGTGGAGGTACGAGGACAGTTGTTTGAAGACAGCACGTTCGGCTATTGGCGTGCAGGTCTGGTGGTGAGGGGACAGAGATGGTCGAGAGAAGAGGATAGAGTAGAGAAAAGAAGATCTGTGGCGGTATCAGGGGACAGAAGAGCGAAGGATTCAGGGGCAGGGAGAGCAGAGAGAACAGAAGAGGAAAGATCAGTGGGGTAAAGTGAGCGAAGATTGCGACGTGACGAAACCATGTGGGTAGGGAGGGACTGTGAGGGGGGAGAGGAGAGAGAGAGAGAGTAGGACATGAAATAGTGATCAGATAATTTCTGACCCTTTTCACTAGAAAGAGGAGTGACGGACAGGTTAGCAGCAGCATCTGGTGAAGATCAGGTCCAGTTGCTTGCCAGCCTCGTGGGTAGGAGGAGATGGGGAAAGAACTAGGTCGAAGGCGGCGAGGAACGAAAGGAGAGGGTCTAGTTGCTTCTCAGTCGGGAAGTTGAAGTCACCTAGAAGGTTGAATCCAGAGCCATCGACAGGGAAGTGAGAGACTAGATGGTCCAGCTCCTCCAGGAAGCCACCAGCAGGGCCTGGTGGGCGATAAACAACTGCAATGGTGAGCTTGACTGGATGAGAAACAGTGACCACATGACATTCAAAGGAGAAAGGAGAGAATTGTGACAGTGAAACAGGAGAGTATTTCCATTTTCTGGGAATTAGCAGGCCAGCTCCACCGCCTGTCAGCACGTCTCTGGCAGTGTGAGAGAAAGAGTACACATCTGACAGAGCCGCAGGCGTAGCAGTGTTATCAGAGCACCACTGATATAGCAACATACTGTTAGGATTTAGAAAACATTTTTAGACACAGTATGTATATCTAACAATAACATATCTACAAGCTCACCAAGTGCCACGCTATGAGCTTGTATATCTGCTATTTTTGAATAGACAAAGAAATCTAAAATGATCCGTTCCCGGATTGAATGGGTTATAGCAAACAAGGATTATCAAAGTAGATATTTCTAATATTTCTGTGTTGTCAGAATACCATCACTTCTTATTATATGTGTTACCATAGAGGTCACATTGTCAGTCAGTTTCATCCGCTGGCATGGATTTTCTGCTTGTCATTTGCAATCTAAGCATTTTAACACTCTTATTCAGAGTGACTTACAAGCGTGGAATCGGAATAAGCAGAGTAAGCATGAGCGCTATAGTCTGTAATCATTGTCAAACCAATAATGTCGTCCATGGAATTGTATCGTTCACTGCAAACAATGTAGATTGTGTTTCCCTGGGTCTAGTACTGTTGTGTTTATGGGTTGTACTGTACAGTAGGTGTCTTTTTGTGATCGATTATTTATTGATTTTACAATACAGGAATCAAATACATATATATATGTACATACTGTAATGAGGGGGAGTCTGATAGCAATGTCATAAATCACATCAAAGGTATCCTTTTTGGAAAGTCGTGGAAATGGTAATGGAGACGCGGTGGTATATACCACATACAGCTTCATAAAGTTCACTTTTCATTGTCAATAAATCCTCTGGTTATGTTTTATATTTATTCCTGTAAAGTAAATGTCCCCGTGGCGCAGCTGTAGCTTTTGTTTATATGACTATGCTGAAACAAATAGTTCCCACTTTGTAGGATTGCTATGAAAGAAAATTGTATAGTTTTTTTCTCCAATGTTTTAGCAATCCATCATTGCTGTACCAAAAGGTTTCAGCCAACGTTGACTCAGCTGTTCAAGTTATGTATGGATGGTAACATTTTAATAACTTAGGGGAAAATGCAAACAAATGCAAAAGCAAAATAATGACATTAACAGATATATTTTCTGTTTTCTGGCCACCCTATTTTGGGAATGTCATTTTATGCAAATAAATTAAAATTAATTTACAACTAAGTACATAGCGCTTAAAGCAGCACTATGTAACTTTGTTTATGAATAAAATGTAATTTTCTCCAATCTGTATGATAGAGTATGTTAATACAATATAATTTATAAAATTGGGGTGGTTGTATTTGGTCTCCCTGCTCTTCTATTGAGACATTCAGATCGTTTCAAAGGTCACGTCTCACCATAGACACAGGATCTGACACGAATTTTGACCTGATGGTCAAGATTCAATTTATCCCCTGAGCAAGCAATGGTAAACATTTTAGGACTTGGGCAGGAAACCGGTCTCAAATCCGTGGTAGAAAGTTACATTGTGCAGCTTCAAGATACATTAAATATTTTAACCCATTAATACCTGGAACGCATCTGTGTCACTTTAGATGTCTTTGGCTATTCAAAAATAGCAGATATACAAGCTCATAGCGCGGCACCGAGTGCCGCGCTATGAACTTGTAGATCTGCTATTTTTGAAAAATCGAGGGAAAAAAATGTGGGTTTTTCTTTCAAAAAATTGTTAGGATTTAGAAGACATTTCTAGAATCTTCTCAGGTCTTAATGGGTTAATAGATATGAATAAAAGTGAAGCTACACCACTGGTTTACTGTAACAGATTTTGGGACCTACTGTATCTTGGCAGGTACAAGGCACATACTGTAAGAAGCCTTCATTCTGTTATAGTGGTGCTCAATGGTAAAAATGTCAGCTCTTGCTCAGGAAACCGGGTTCAAATCCAGGGTAGAAGAGGAAAGTTACATTATGCAACTTTAAGTGGGTATAGCTTTAATTACCTGAGCTTGGAGGCCACTGCTGACGGAAGTGATGAGTGTGACAGGTGATAAGTGACAGGTGACAAGTAATGGTCTCTTCTTTCTAACACTCCCATCTGAGTGGCTGTGGGCCATTTCTCAAGGCTTGTGTGTGTGTGTGTGTGTGTGTGTGTGTGTGTGTGTGTGTGCGTGCGTGCGTGCGTGCGTGCGTGCGTGCGTGCGTGCGTGCGTGCGTGCGTGCGTGCGTGCGTGCGTGCGTGCGTGCGTGCGTGCGTGCTATAGCGTGCTATAGCGTGCGTGCGTGTGTGCTATACAAATGCATCATTTACCATTTACCATTTTTTAGGTTTGTGTTTTGGGAGGATGCAGAGTCCAATATTCACAAGTATTGATGCAAAGGAGTGGACCTCGGCCTCAGACTTGGCTGCCATGTGGTATAGCAACCAATCATCCAGCAGCTGCTGGCACAGAAGGAAACTCCTCTGTGCACGTCTTATTTGAATTGTGCCCACCATTAAAATAATAAGAAATATACAACAATGACCGACATGCACGTGATTGGCAGTCAGTCACAAATGTCTACCCTGCCGAGTCTTTGGTAATCCTTCATGGCTTCACATCACGTGTGTCCGTGTGTTTATGCCACAAGCAAGGGTTAATAATATCCTTTACCAAAATGTCCTTCAATATTCACAATTGCAATTTACAGTTTAGTCATTTAGCAGACGCTCTTATCCTGAGCGACTTACAATAAACAAGGTAAATAATCTTTTAAATAGAGAGAAAAGCGTAACTCAAGAAACTAGGATACCAGGTAATCAATGAACCTATAAGCTAAATTCCAATACCTAAAATCTCACCCACTCGCTCACTCACACTCGGTCACTCCAGCTTGACCCGGATATAGTTTGGTCCCAATTGGTAATTCGCTTTTTGGAGGAGCCAAGTGGAGGAGCCGAGTGGAGGAGCCGAGTGGAGGAGCCGAGTGCGCTTGGAGCGGCCTTCAGCGAGTGTACATAAAGTGTAGGCTCGGCAGAGTTTCTTGTCTCCTCGCGGAAGATTTCTGCATCACGTTTTTCCTTTTTTCCCCCTCCCGTGACGTATACATGGTCCTCCTCCACATGTGGCCACACAAACACTTTGAAATGACGCTAGAGTGCGTTCCAATCCTGTGAGGCCAACCTGTAGATCACTCCGTCCTCGCATTTAATCCTCTCCTCCTGGCAGGGGCGGGCCTTAGGCGCGGGGAAGGATGCGAGGAAAGTGAGCGAGTGTGAAAGTTTGGGGTATCGGAATTCATCTATAGTGTGACGGCCCTACCACTCAGTCTACCAGTGCTTGTCCACTGTTTGGTTTGTGTTGCAGGTACCTGGTAGGCACAATAAGTAGCAATACCACAATATAAACATACTCTGTTACAAGTAAAAGGCCTGTGTTCAAAATCTTGTAAATCTGTTATTTTCAAAAGTTTTTTATACATTAGAAAACTTGTGAAATGGGACATTCTGCACAATGACTACTTTAGGTACATTTTGATACCAATACTTTTGTACTTTTACTCGAGTAAATTTTGAATTCCGTAACAGAGTATTTCTACATTGCAGTATTGATACTTTTACTTAAGTAAAAAATGGGAATACTTTTTACACCACTGCTACTTGGAGAGCATCGACAGACAGAGACAGCGACTCGAGGAT
>NC_137604.1:57150952-57155952 GCF_963280865.1 Gymnoscopelus braueri
AACTCTCAATTCCTATACTGATCAACTCCAAATCAAAGCAGTAGGCTTCTACGACTAGCGCAAAAATGCTCTGTGTTTTGTGTTGGTCCAAGCTGAGGACTTGCATGCTCCCGCAGACCAGCGCTGCAGACTACTGCCACCTCCTGGAGTTATTTCATCTGATTTCCTCTGACGCATGTGCACAACAATGTGCCGTCGGCCGACAGTTTGCAATAGTTTGTGCAGTGTGGCAACCAGAACTTTAGGACGCCTGAAAAGCTGACATTATCCGACTGCCAGTCTGTAGTAGTCTGAAGTAGTCTGTTTGGTGGAGAGCTACCTTAAAACAGTGGTTCTCAAATATTTAAATGCCAAGGACCCCCAAAATGAATATGCATTTGACCACAGACCCCCATCTGAAATGTTTTTGTGCCAGGGACCTCCGTACAAGATGTGTGTATTATAATGTTTCAAAAATATTACAAATTAGATTTTTTTTTTCACAACTCGTCACATCGCTACGGGCCATATGAGCACACTCATCTATTTGAAAATAGCCGATCTACGAGTGAACCACGCGTAATATCAACATCGGTAAATATCGGTTATTGGCCATACAGCAATAATTATATTGGTTATCGATATCGGCCATACATTTCTCATCGGTGCATCCCTAATATATATATATATATATATATATATATATATATATATATATATATATATATATATATATATATATATAATTCAAAAATAGCAGATCTACACAAGCTCACAGCGCGTCACTTCATGCCACGCTGCGAGCTTGTACATCTGCAATTTTTGAAAATATTTGAAAAATATATAATAATTTTTGAATAATTTATAGAATGTTTTGTAACACAAATGTTCTCTTTTCAGATGGGGATCCGTGACCAAATACATGATCAATTTAGGGGTCCTTGACATGGATATAGTTTGAGAACCACTGCTGTACAATACATGCTGTATATATCATGGCCCCTGTGTGCGGTGCCCAAGCGCCGTCTTGTGGTGAAACCCGGTAGAGCCACCGGCCGGGGGCCCTGCATGCTCTGAGGAGGATCCGATCTCAACTCAACCCACTGGGGGGAGTTTGAGTTTAGATCTCAGCAGCCCACTGAGGGTGGGAGTCTAGATCTCAGCCCACTTGGGGGAGTGTTCAGAGTTTAGTGTTTAGATTTCAGACAGAAACACAACACACTTTGAGCTGTTTGCGTTTAGTTGGGACTTTTACATTGTTTTGCTTGGATCGATGCGCAAAACAAACCAAAACCTCAGACTGTGGACATTGGACTTCTATCTAATCTAGGACCAGAAGACAAGGCGTATAAACAACTAGATTTAACCCGTTTTTGCTCACTTTTTGTTATGTTTCTTTCTCATCTTATGGGCTTTAGTGTTGAACGGATATGGAGCAACATTAACAACCAAGATGGACACGGACTGTCTCCCTGTTTTAGAGATGATGCGTTCTGATAGATTATAACACTTTAAATCTGTTTATTTAGACATACATGTACTCTTTAAAGAGACGACAGTCCTTTAAAGTGGATGGGATCCTTCTTAACTTAACTTAGTTATAGGCCTCAAGATCGGCTATCAAATGTCCGAAATGTAACTTTGTAGCTGAAGTGGTTGATGTCTGTTTTGTAATAATAATCCACATCTACAAAGTAACTAGTAACTTTTTTTACTAAAGTTTTAAAGTCATTATAGTGGAGTAAAAGTAGGCCTACAATATTTTTGCCTCTGAAATGTAGTGGAGAGTAGAAGTAAAAGTACTGAAAATTGGAAATACTTCAGAGGAGGGTCTCACCCTATAATGTGAACTTTTTAAGTTTTCTATAACTTTTTTTGGGGGGGACTGTTTTTTTGTGGGACTATTTAACGGACCACCATCATGTCGGGAGTGGTCCGCACCGTCCTGGGCCGCTGTCTGCTCCCGGCTGAGGCTTCCAGAGGAGGAGGAGAGCCGGGAGGGGGTCCGGGGAGCAAGGAGGACCGCAGGGAGGCTGCCATGGAGCAGAGGGAGGCGCGGCGGAGGAGCCGGGAGATCGACGCCATGCTGGCCCGCGAGAGGAGGGCCGTGCGGCGGCTGGTGAAGATCCTGCTGCTCGGGGCCGGGGAGAGCGGCAAGAGCACCTTCTTAAAGCAGATGAGGATCATCAACGGGAAGGAGTTCGACAAGAAGGCTCTGCTGGACTTCAGGGACACTGTCTATGAGAATGTCATAAAGGTAAGAAATAACAATACATTATTATATATATTTTTTAAACATTTTAAATTATTATTATTATTATTATTATTATTATTATTATTATTATTTTAAATTTGTTTTTATTTTAATTTTATTATTATTATTTATTATTATTGTTTTTATTATTATTATTTTATTTTACGAATGCATTATTATGTTTTTCAGAGAGAAAATATGTATGCAGTGGTGGAAAAAGTACTCAAATGTTTTGCTTAAGTAAAAGTATACTGTCTGCAATGTAGAAATACTCTAATACAAGTAAAAGTCCGGAATCAGAAACTTGAGTAAAAGTGCAGAAGTATTGGCATCCAAATGTACTTAAATTACCAAAAGTAGAAAGTACTAATTATCAGAATGTTCCAAGTTTTCAAATGTATAAATTGTATAAAAATATGTTGAAAATAGCAGATATACAAACTCACAATGCGTCCCGAATATAGGGCTGAAGTGGTTAATGTATGTAATGTAAGTTTTCAAATAATTGTATTGGAGTAAAAAGTATAATATTTGCCTCTGAGATGTAGTGGAGTAAGAAGTACTGAAACGTGGAAATACTCCAGTAAAGTAAAAAATATCTCAAAATTGTACTAAAATACAGTACTTGAGTAAATGTACACTTTACACCACTGTATGTAAATGAGTGTTTTTCGAGGCCCCACAGGCAATAAATGCAGATTTGAGCAGTTTTCTTCTTAAAAAGATAAGCTACTATAAGACCACAGCACTTCTTCTGAGACAGAGTCCAAAGTTTAGAAACAGCTTTGCTTGTCAACGTATAGCATACTGTTTTGAGTGATTGAATCCTTTGAATACTTTGTTAGTCAGAAATGTAAACAGCACGAGGTACAGTCTAGACATTTAGGCTAAAAGGATAACACAAAAAAGTATTCTGGGGACCTACTTAAGTAAAAGTATCAATACCACAATGTAGAAGTACTCTGTTACAAGTAAAAGGCCTGTGTAAAAAAATGAAAAAAAAGTGTTCAAAATGTTACTTGAGTAAAAGTACAAGTATTGGCATCAAAATATACTTCAAGTACGAAAAGTAAAAGTACTAAAATGTTTGAAAATAGCAGCTCTACAAGCTCACAACGCGTCGCGATGTGACACGTTGTGAGCTTGTAGATCGGCTTTTTTTTCCAATAGCTTAGGTATAAGATAGTGCTAAAGTGGTTAATATATGTTTTATAATGTAATGATTTATGTCTGCAAAGTAACTAGTTACTAAAGTTTTCAAGCAATTGCAGTGGAGTAAAAGTACTATATTTGCCTCTGAGATGTAGTGGTGTAGAAGTAAAAGTACTGAACATTGGAAATACTCCAGTAAAGTAAAAGTACCTCAAAATTTGACTTAAGTACAGTACTTGAGTAAATGTACTTTACACCACTGCACACAGTAAAAAATACATACAGTCAAATCACATTCAGTTCACAACATGTATTATTGTCATTATGCGTGTTTCCCCTTTGTGTTTGCTGTATGTATGTATGTGGGCCTCCTCGACCCAAAGTGAGTTAACAATACAAAGCTGTTCCTGAGGGACAGTACATCCTGCCCTGGCAGCCATGGTTGTACACATCATGATGACGCTGTTAGCCTAGTTCTACCCAAACAATAGCAACATAACACCTCATCCTCCACCAATAATAATACAATATGCATGGTGACATCACCCTCCAGTTGTTGGGTTGAGAACCTGATGAGTAATGTTCATCTTTGTAGCCATCAGTTAAACTGGGGCCCCTCGGGCCCTGGCCCTGACACACAAGAATACCACAGACTACTGTAGTATCTATCCCCCCCCCCCCCCCTCTGTCTGTAGTGTGTCAGTGATTCATTGGCCACTGGCCAAGAGACCCTACTATGACAGAAAGGCCGGTATAGGTTTAGAAATTGAATGACAGACAGAAGATTATACCGAACAGGCTCGGTATAATTGGATTTGTCTGTTATAATTTATATGTGGAGTGGAGGTCCTGTCCTATAGTGCAAGGGTTCGCGACCCCTCAAAATAATAATTTGAACTGGGGACCTGCCCCCACCTTGACAAGCACTTAGAATTGTAGGCATTACATTTAGTTTGACTCGGTTCCACAGATAAATATTGTGAAAATAGCCGAACTACAAGCTCTACAAGCACAACTACAAGTACAACGCCTTGCACTGCGAGGCTTCGTGAGCTTGTAGATCGGCTATTTTCACAATGTTTGCCTCTGTCTTACATAATATTTGACAATTTGGCCAATATGGTATTAAATAGGTCTTAAAAGTAATTAAAGTAACTTTATAAATGTGCAGATATACCCTGTATCCACGTATACTGTATGTTGGTTTGTTTACTGTTGAGTGAGAAAACAATGTTGCACATTAAGCTAATCATCTGGGGACCCCCAAGTAGAGGTTCACCAGAGGATAATAGACAAAAAGCTTATAAATTAGAGCAGGGGTCTTCAACATATTTCATGCCAGGGACCCTTTAGCTCAGAGATAGAGATTAAACAGGGACCCCCCACTACACATTGTATCAAATTTGAGATTAAACTTTTTCATACATTTCATAGATAGCTTCATAGACTTGTTTGACAGCAACTATCATCAGTGTTGTGTAAATTAATGTTTTTAGTTTTTTTGTTTACACTTGATCTTTCTATTAATATGTTGGATTCAGGTTAATGTGTATTTTCAGACATTTAACCGCTTAAACCCTCAATACTTAGTAAACCTGACCTTTGGCTCCGTACT
>NC_137604.1:57160952-57163452 GCF_963280865.1 Gymnoscopelus braueri
TCAAAATTGTACTTAGCACAGTACTTAGTTACTTTACGCCACTGGATGTCATGTTGTTTATTATACTTATTTCTACGAATGAGGATTTCTACGAATGAAGACGCGCATGAGATGGTCAAACGTCTTTCGTTTCCATTAGTGCGGTGTGGATGGATGTTTGTACTTACAGTGTGGTCACTGTGAGGTCATTAGTGCGGTGTGTGGATGGATGTTTGTACTTACAGCGTGGTCACTGGTCAGTGAGAGAGCGACAGCATCGGTCAGATGACACATGAGTTGCCTTTTGCGTGAACTTACACTCAAACAATACACGACAAACAAGCAGAGAGTCAGCAAAATTTTATGACTAAATGTAGCTTTCGCATTAAATGTCATTATGCCATTTAACCAGATCATTAACAAGGTTTAAAATCCATCTTAAGCCATTCAATCCGGGAACGCATACTGTGTCATTTTAGACTTTTTAGCTTTTTATAACCATTATTTTATACTTTGGGCTATTCAAAAATAGCAAATATACAACGTTTTTGCAATTCTTTGAATATATATGTTTTTTTAAGCAAACATTTGTAACTCAAATCTTTTTTTCTGGGGATTCTACAAATGTCTCCTAAATCCTCGCTTTTTTTTGTGACAAAACTTATGTTGCTATAATATCAGTGGTTCTTAAACTTTTTCATGTCAAGGACCCCCAAAATGACATTTATTTGTCCGCGGACCCCCCCCCCCCCATTTTGTTCCAGGGACCCCCAGAAGCAAAGATTTTAGTTAAAAATGTTCACAGATTTTTAAGAATTTTCCAAAAAAATAGCAGAACTACAAGCTCATAGCGTGGCACTCGGTGCTGCTTTATAAGCTTGTATATCTATATCTATGAGCTTGTATATAGCCAAAGAAATCTTAAAATGACACAGATGCGTTCCCGGATT
The DNA here is from genome assembly GCF_963280865.1 of Gymnoscopelus braueri. Lineage (NCBI taxonomy): Eukaryota > Metazoa > Chordata > Actinopteri > Myctophiformes > Myctophidae > Gymnoscopelus > Gymnoscopelus braueri. The sequence continues at coordinate 57,161,882 of NC_137604.1, forward strand.
GAATGGGTTAAAAACCCATTTCTACAGAAAGGCCTTTTTATCTCCTTGAATAGAAAGCAAATGTCCCAGACAGTCCATATTCAATCTCTGACACCTGTTCGTCATTGCTCTGTTGCCCTGTTGTAAACTTCATTATTGTTATTGCATTGTTTTGTTTGATTGCTGTTTCTGATTGTTTAAGCACTTTGTAACATTGTTTAAAAAAGTGCTTTAAAAACTATTCTTCCTTTCAATCGAGTTATTCACCCACTTTCTACCCGCCTTTGTAGGGGAAATCAAAAAGGTTTTGAAAATAGCATAACAACAAATCGACAGATCTGCTTGTTTCGCTCTTTTAGGATGAAGTATGTACCTAAAGAGGTGGTGCCATGGTTTTGCACTTTTTCTGTTTTTCATGTGTCTATGAGGTTGATAGAACTTCATTAAGCCCCCTGGTGGTGTTTTTATGGTGTTTTATGTCTTCTCTGACTATTTTGAGTTTCTACCTGGAGGCTGAAACCTTGAGGGTCAAACGTGCCAATAGAAAAACAGCGCTTTAGTGACATAGTAAAAAATATACCCTCCCCCTCATTATCATAACACAACAGGTGTGGGCATGAGGAGGAGGAGGGACTAGGACAGGTGGGTGGTGCTAAGGTGGTGGAGGAGGTGCTAAGGTGAGAACCAGGTATACTTAATGAACTGGAGGCGTGTCCACATAAAAACATAATTTCTGTACACTTTTTTGAAAACAATCTTCCTAGTATAACCATAATACCTGATGATTATGTTTTAGGGGGGGGAAAAAATCACTGAAAAGTCAGTGGTTCTCAAAGTGGGGTCCTTGGGGGGGGGGGGGGCATCAAAAGTAGTTAATATAGTATCACAATCATTTTAACCTCTTTATCCATTTACCCGGTGCCGCGCTATGAGCTTGTATATCTGCTATTTTTGAATAGCAAAATAAATCTAAAGTGACACAGATGCGTTCCAGGTCTTAATGGGTTAAGTGGTTAAGAAGACAGCGTCGTCCAACGTTGTGTCTGGTGTCTCTCTCTCTCCAGGGCATGCGCGTTCTGGTGGACGCCAGGGACAAGCTGGGCATCGGCTGGCAGAGCTGTGAGAACGAGAAGCAGGGCATGCTGGTGATGTCGTGGGAGGGCCGCGCCGGAGTGTCGGGCGTGGAGCCCGGCGAGTTCCAGCTGTACGTGATGGCACTGGGGGCGCTGTGGGCGGACACCGGCATACAGGGGGCGTACGCACGACGCTCCGAGTTCCAGCTGGTGAGTTCTTAAAAAACACACATACACACACACACACACACACACACACACACACACACACACACACACACACACACACACACACACACACACACACACACACACACACACACACCAATCTGGGAACCCAATCTTAAAAAGAAAGAATAGGAAAATATATATTTTTTCCTCTTTTGTTTTTGCTTCTGGGGGCACGTTGTCCTTTTTTGTGTAGAAACGGGAACTCGGTTTGACTCCTCCCCTTTCTTAGTCCACTTCCTCCTGGGTGCTTCTGTGTCTATTCCTACTAACAACAACACTACATGTTTA
>NC_137604.1:57175952-57190952 GCF_963280865.1 Gymnoscopelus braueri
ATTGAAGGTTTAAGTGGTTAAATGTCTGAAATGAACAAAAAACCTGAATTACACAATGCTGATGATAGTCAATGAAGCTATCTACGAAATCTATGAAAACATTTAATCTGCAACACAATTATATGCAATATGTAGTGGGGATGGGGGAGGGGTCTCTGCTTCATCTCTCTCTCTCAGCTAAGGGGTCCTTGGCCTGAAAGACATTGAAGACCCCTGACCTACATGTAGAGCCTGGTTCTGCTCGAGCTCATAAAGTGTCATGAGAAAACTTGTGATTTGGTGCTATCATGACATGTACATAAAGTTTACTTTAAAGTTAAAGTTTGCCCATCATCCACCCCTGATTATTATTGGTCACAATCAAGACAAATGGAATAATACAACAATGAACCACATAAATGGCAGATTTCCATGAAAGGAGTTTTTTAATGGAGCAATTGTGTAACCACTTCTGTAAACGGTTTCACCAAGTTATTCTCATAATCAGAGTGTATCATAGGATGACTCAGCTTTTAACACCTTTACCGCCGGGCCCGTAGTTCTACGGGCCGTTAAATCCAACGGTTAAGCGCCGAGCCCGTAGTCCTACGGGCTGCGGTCTTTTCGCGCATGCGCGGTCCGGGTGCACTTTCGGAATTTTTTTGATCCACTTCCGTTTCCGGTTTGATGACAGGAAATAGAATTATTTGGGATCCGGTTTCGACGATCACGCCCGCTCCCATTCTACAGACGAAACTGAAACTCAATTCTCTTCCTGTAGTTTTTTCTCCTCGCATTTCACTGTTTAACGTAATCCGCTCTAACTACAGTCATGGAAGTCCGTTTGACATGCGGTCTTCACTGGGAGATACAGGGAGATCTCGCGGATGTAAACAGACCGTTCACGGCTCAATCTTAAGGATTTTAACAAGATCTATGGCGACATGAAAAAAACAACAAAAACACCTTGGCACTGGTGAGTACATTATGAGATTAACCTCTGGCGGTGGATGTGTTAATGGCCTTTCTTTCTTCCTTCTCTGCAGAGTGAGTCGGTCAAATACTTCCTGGATAACTTGGACCGCATCGGTCAACTGGTGAGTCACGTTAGGATTCTATTTCTGTGCTTCTCCAGAACTTCAAAAATAAAAACAAGACGGTCTAGAGATGTGCATAGTTAAAAAATTACCTTTTAAGAAGCAGTGAAAATAGCAGATCTGGGGGCGTCCGTTGGCCTAGCGGTCCAGGTGCGTACCACCTACGCTGGTAATCCAGCTGGACAGCGTGTCACGGTTTCGATTCCCGATCCCGACGACCTTTGCTGGGTGTCACCCCCCCATCTCTCTCCCCATTTCCTGTCAGCCTACTTTCCTATCAATAAAGGCAGAAGAAGCCCCCCCAAACAAAAAACTAGCGTTGTGATCTACAAGCTCACAACGCGTCGCGACGCGACCCCATCCCGTCATTGGTTTGGGTCCCGGGGAAACATCAAATTTCTCTTTTGGGTCTCGAGCTAAAAAGTTTGGGAACAACTAGAGATGCATGATATTTAAATTTTTGGCCGATATCCGATAATATACAGGGTCATATCGGCCGTTACCGATATATTACATTATTATATCTATATTGAGCTCATTGCTGAATTTTTGTATTTTACATTTTCTAAGCCATTAACGGTCACATTATTATTGCGTCAATATCGGTGAAATATCGGTCAATATCAGTGAAAAAATATCGAAATTATTTTGACATCGGTTCGACATCGATATTGCATTTTTTATGAAATATCGTCCGATATCGATATGCTACCGAAGATATCGTGCATCACTAGGAACCACCAGTGCTCTAAATAACCTGCCATCTAAATGTTTACGTTGTGGTCTAAGACGTGTTCTTTCTCTCTCTCTCTCTCTCTCTCTCTCTCTCTCTCTCTCTCTCTCTCTCTCTCTCTCTCTCTCTCTCTCTCTCAGAATTACATTCCCAGTAAGCAGGACATCTTGTTTGCGAGGAAGGCCACAAAGGGCATCGTGGAGCACGACTTTGTGATCAAGAAGATCCCTTTCAAGATGGTGGACGTGGGGGGACAGAGGTCCCAGAGGCAGAAGTGGTTCCAGTGCTTTGACGGGATCACCTCCATACTGTTTATGGTGTCATCGTCTGAGTATGACCAGGTACACTACACACCACACACACACACACACACACACACACACACACACACACACACACACACACACACACACACAGCTTTCATACTTAACCCATTAAAACCGGGAAAGCATCTGTGTCATTTTAGATTTTAGCAACATACGTAAACTCTTAGGATTTAGAACAGTGGAAAATAGCAGATATACAAGCTTGTACATCTGGTATTTTCATAAATGTTTTTAAAAATCTTGAAAAAGTGTTTGAAAAAGTTTTATATATATATATATATATATATATATATATATATATATATATATATATATATAATTTTTTTAAACAAATTTTCTCTGCTGTGGGTGTCCCTGGCACAAAACAATTGACGTATCGTTCGTCATTTGGTGTTTTCAGTGGTTTACGATAGCACTCTTCCGCAACCTTTGAGTGTGCCTAGGACTCCCGAAGAAGAATACACCCAAAAATCCTGTGATAAAACAAATTCCAGCCCGTCCGATCTAATGTTATCAGATTTATAAAAAATACATTTATCTCTGTTTTATTTTCCCAGATTGCATTTTCGGTGAAAACAAGCTATAATCAACTGCCGATAACTAAAGAATGGAAGATCACGGTTACCCTCGTCTTTAGCCCCAGACATCTGATGTTTACATCTTCTTTGGAAACTAATTTCTGTGGGTCTCGAAAGTTTAGTAAAAATGCTCAAAAACACTGGCAGTGGCTGCAGACTGTTCTGAAAAACTCTGTCAGTGAATGAGTTAACTGGTTAAATCATATGACTTTGATGTGGAATTGTTTACATGACATGGCTCAACTCAAGCAGCTTTTTACAGCTTGATTTCCGTTCCATCTTGAAAGTAACGAGTGTACATTGAACTAGAAGTCAGAGTCCGCAGACGCGACATTAGAGGTTCGAAACAGAGCTGTCTTTGTGCTTTGGATTTGGCTGAGCAAACCTTGACTGTTCGTTCAACTGTGGCCGTTGTCTGGACCGATAAAGCCTTCTGTCATTGTCTGGCTGTATTATTTCATAAGTCACAATGACAAGTTACTGAAATCTTTAGTTAATACATAACTGGAACCTCCTGTGAACCCAAGGACAGACAAAGGATGTTTATATCCTGTTTCTGTGTGTGTGTGTGTGTGTGTGTGTGTGTGTGTGTGTGTGTGTGTGTGTGTGTGTGTGTGTGTGTGTGTGTGTGTGTGTGTGTGTGTGTGTGTGTGTGTGTGTGTGTGTGTGTGTGTGTGTGTGTGTGTGTGTGTGAGCGTGCGTGTGTGTCAGTGGTGGACAAAGTACTTAAATGTTTTACTTAAGTAATAGTATCAATACTGCAATGTAGAAATACTCTGTTGCAAGTGAAAATTCGGAATTCAGAATTTAATTGAGTAAAAAATTCTCTTCTGGGCGGTCAAGTATTTATATATTTCATATTCATTTTATCAGACACGCCCCCTTCCTATACAAACCCATTATAACTTCAAACTCCATTTTAACCATGTTAGATTCGTCGAAAACACACGTCCTTGGTTCTGGTGACTCACCCTGCCCTCCTAATGCGTGAGGGGGCCGTGTTTTTCCGATTTATTTTATTATTATTTTTTATTGTATTGTATTGTATTTTTTTTCTTTTTTTTTTTTTACAAATGAAAAAAGTAATTGAAAAAACACGGCCCCCTCGCGTATTAGGGGGGCAGGGTGAGTCACCAGAACCAAGGAGGGGTGTTTTTGATGAATCTAACATGGGAAAAAAAAAAAGAATATCAAATATCTAAATACTGAATCGAGCAACTTAAAAACGGTCTGGGGGGCTCACAAAAGCCTGAGTAGACGATAAAATGACCAAAAGTTTTTTTGAAAGTGAAATATCTCTTTAAGCCCTATTTTATACTTCGTAGTGCAACAGTACTCAACGCTTTTTCCGAACACAGAAGTAACAGAACACCCGCTGGTGTGAATTCAGCGTTAAGCTGACATAATGACAAAAATAGCCTATCTACAAGCTCACAACACATCTCAATGCAATGCGTTGTGAGCTTGTAGATCTGCTATCTACGATCCGTAAAAACAGCATATGATGTCATGTGTATAACATTTGGCCTACTTTCGAGAATGTTTGCCTGTAACGACCTGTCGAAAATAGTGATGCCAGGGCTAATGCGAATATGTAAGCATCACTTGTGCAGCGACTGTTTCCATTCTATTGATCTGACATTCTTTTCCATTATCAGCACCTCACAGACGTTTTGTTTTGCGTGTGTGTCTCCAGTTCCTAACTTAGGCTCAAGATTTAAACAAACACACAAAAGCTGTGACCCTTTATGAACATGACACTGAACTCAACAGACACAGATAACATAGCGAGCGGGTTAGCTCAACCGAGGATCACACGTGAACTCCACCCTGATTGGAATGCTTTTTCAAAGGTCAGAGGCACATGGGGTCAAAGCCAAAAGGTCAACTTTTGGGCGATTGCAGTTTGCACGCCATTGTGGCGAGTCCAGACAGGCAATAAATGAATGGTAGCATCAACGGTCGGTTGGGGGTCAGGTCTGCGCTTTCTCCATAGGAAAACAACGACAGCTTCCACATCACTCATCATGTGCTGCTTAAGGGTTTGTTATGACTGCCGTCAAGGTTACAGTGGTGGAAAATCAAGGAACAGAGACATATAATCAGACTTTTATTGTCCCTAAAGGGATGTTCCGTTTCACTGTCTGTTCAACAGAAAACACATAACAATATAACGATATACAAAACAACATAAAGACATAAATACATAGAGTACCCAGAGTACGCAAACCAACATATCGGCGAGGCACTCTTGTTTAGTATCATTACTTCATTAAGACTGGGAACACATCTATGTCATTTTAGATTTCTTTGGCTATTCAAAAATAAAAAATCGTGAAAATGTGTGCGCTCTACTCATGCTGTGAAAAGGCAGCGCTGGAGAGGAGAGGGGGGAGTTGTTTGTTTTTGACGGACAGTTTGAGGATCCAATGGAGTTGGGAGTTTTCGTCAGAGGCGCTTTTTAATACTTTTCATTGGTTCAAATGTTTTGATTTTTTACACAGACGTAAAGGGTGTTCAATAGCGTTGATTTATGAAAAAAAAAAAAAAGATGAAAATGGAGTTAGCTGGTTCGTCCTGGACACTGACGATATACTTTTTTTTACATATACTGTTAGGATTTAGAAGACATTTGTAGAATCCCCAGAAGCAAAGATTTGCAACCAGTGTGACGTCGTCTGTTAAGGGGTCTATAGCCAAAGAAATCTAAAATGACACAGATGCGTTCCCGGTCTTAATGGGTTAAAATGAACTTTTTCCCCCATCTCAAAGTTCTGTTTCTTCGTTCAGATGGCATGATTGTAAAGTGACTGTTTAGGGGATGATCAGTGTCATTTACTATTTGTGTGTGTGTGTGTGTGTGTGTGTGTGTGTGTGTGCGTGTGCATGTGTGTGTGTGTGTGTGTGTGCGTGCGTGTCCAGGTCTTGATGGAGGACCGCAGGACCAACCGCCTGTTGGAGAGCATGAACATCTTTGAGACCATCGTCAACAACAAGCTCTTCCTCAACGTCTCCATCATCCTCTTCCTCAACAAGACAGACCTGCTGGTGGAGAAGATCCGCATTGCAGACATCCGCAAGAACTTCCCTGAGTTCAGAGGAGACCCCCGCAGACTAGAGGATGTACAGGTATACCGTGTGCACACACACACACACACACACACACACACACACACACACACACACACACACACACACACACACCAGAGTCCTGCAACGGGCCGGGTACCCACGTTTGACGGGTGAAAACGGGTGAAAATGTTACTTTGATAAGATCACAGGGACGGGGACGGGCGGTACTGAACTAATCGCGGGCGGGTACCATTTTATTGTGAAAATCGAGAGCACTGTTTCCGCCCAAACAACGTCACTTGTGTAACTTAACACAGCACAACTGCATGGAGCACGCTGGTCAGTTATCTTAACTCACAAAAACATATTGAACATCCTGTTAAACCTTCAAATTAAAACCATCTGACGATGTAAACAACGACACATGTGTGCTGCGTAGATGCGCGTTCGCGCACGTGGCTTAAAGGGATACTTCACTTTCACATAAAATAAACATTTAAAAAATATATTAAAAATAAATGAAAACAGTAATGGAAAAATCACGGCCCCCTCACGCATTAGAGTGTCCTACTAATGTGTGAGGGGGCCTTTATTTTGCCATAACTTCTTTAATTTTTTTTTAATATATTTTTTTAATGTTTATTTTATGTGAAAGTGAAGTATCCCTTTAAGCTCGCTCCTCCGTCTTCACTTGATTTCTGTACGAACCTGACCACTGAATGTAGCGCTGTTGTTGAAGGCTGCTATCTTTTTCAACACACTTTTCAATAGGATTTACATTTTACTCTGCGTGTAATCACGGGTAAACGGGCGGACAACGGGTCGTTTATTTGACGGGCGGGGCAGGTCTGGTTCGTATTTTGAAATAATCACGGGTGACGGGTCGGTCTGCGGATCTGAGTATTGACGGGCGGTGCAGGCGCGGGTTCTCAAAATTGGACCCGTGCAGGACTCTGACACACACACACACACACACACACACACACACACACACACACACACACAGCGAAAAGATTCACACAGTACCGCTGTTGCCGCTCAGCTAGAAGGTCCTGGGTTCGATTCCCGCCGGGGACGCTGGGGGAGCGTCATCAGTGCCCATACCCCAGGTGGGGCTGGAGAAAGGGCCTCTCTGTGTGGAGTTTGCATGTTCTCCCCGTGTCCCCTAGGGTAGGTACCCTCACAAAAAAACATGCAGTAATCCTGGTCTCTATACTGCCTCCCCCTGCTCACTCCTCATGCATTGAAGGAAGCATGAGCTCAGTTCGGGGCTCTCCCCAGGCTTGTAGAGGGAGAGTAGCGCCCAGGATTACAGCTTGCAAGTGGCACTGGGTGTAAAAATGGGTTACAAAAATTGTGGGATAAAATAAAATAGAAAAATCACACAGTACATCTTTGTGTATGCTGCGTTGCAGCTACCTCACAGTCAGACAACAAATCTTCTCTTCTAAGAGGTCCCTGGCACAAAACATTGAATGATCAAGAAGCACATTTCTTTTGATCATTTGTTTTATTTGTTTATATATCAGCGAATCAACACGAAAAATAATGTTTTATAATTGACTAAATCGATCATCGTTGTGCCGCACCAAAAAAATTAAACTCATCGCTTTCTCCGAACGCAGAAGTAACAGAATGCGTGCTGGTGTGAATTCAGCATTAATAGTTCTGTTCTGTTGTTTCGAAAAGTGCCTTTGTACATTTCCTATCTGGCCACATACTCAAGTGCGCACACACACACGCACGCACACGCACACACACACGCACACGCACACGCACACACTGACTGGCCAAAACATTTACAAAGTACTTTGTGTATGCTGTGTTGCAGCTACCTCACAGTCAGACAACAACAAAACCATGACAATTGGCAACAATTCTATCAGATTTCATTTGTTTTCTCAGCCAATTATGCACATAATTATGTCAACAGCAGTGGAACCAGTCATCCGTTATTGTCAGAGACAGCTTCATAGAGAACGGCGGCCAAGAAAGTCCTCCTTTGAGTGACAATTCATCATCAAGTAAACTGCAGCTCTCTCATCCCCGTGTCTCTCTCTCTCTCTTTCTGTGTGCCTCTCTCTCTCCAGGCGTTCCTGGTGCAGTCGTTCAGCCGGAAGCGACGCAACCGAGCGAAGCCGCTGTTCCACCACTTCACCACGGCCGTGGACACGGAGAACATCCGCTTCGTCTTCCACGCCGTCAAGGACACCATCCTGCAGGAGAACCTCAAGGACATAATGCTGCAGTGACCCCCACCTCCACCACCACCACTCCAACTCCACATTGTGGGTTTTTATTTCTCTGGACGGACCGTTAAAACGAAGGCCTCTGAGTTTCTGACTCTTAAAACACACGAGGCAGACTTTGAGACTGACCTGTGGAAAGGGTCTGTTGTTGACCCCCCGGCCCACCCTGGACAGGTCTGACTGACCACTGAACTCTCTGAACCTGTGGAACCAGCATGTGTTGGACATGGCAGGAGGGGGAAAGCGCCACTAACCTGAGCCTTTACACAAACCAAATCCAACAGAAACAGTGTTTCGTGTTGGAAAGGGTCACTGACTTCTGAAATAATACATTCTTACCTTTTTCATGCACATGCTTTAAAAAGACAAAATAAAAAAAACACAAATAAGAAAAGACACAATGTTCCTCTATAATACGACACAAAGGGCACTGACTCAAAGTGAGAAAGAGAGAGCTGGGAATTGTGGGAAGTGCGGTTTTCTTTCTTCCCCTCGTGAGATTAACATGACTCATTTAGCTATACCATGTCATCATCACACTAAATCAGTCTAGCACTGCTACAGCAAGCTACAGTACAGCGCAGGGTTAACCAGATAAACAATGCTGAGAGAGAGAGAGAGAGACAGCTAGACAGTGAGAGAGAGAGAGAGAGAGAGAGAGAGAGAGAGAGAGAGAGAGAGAGAGAGAGAGAGAGGAGGAACTGAAAGAGAGATGTAAGAAGAAGGACATGGGAACTGAAGGCATGTGAAGAGAGAGCCTGACACACACGTGATGGATAGAGGACAGAGAGAGAGAGAGAGAGAGAGAGAGAGAGAGAGAGAGAGAGGGGTGGGGAAAGGGCTTTAAGATTAAAGTAGAAAGAGCGTATGTTAAAGGACGACTTCACCCATTTTCAACCTATCGTTGTATAATTGGCCCTCACTAACGCTCATGATAAAATGGCACCATTTCTTTCTACTCAGTCTGTGTCTCATAGGAGGGCTGTGAACACTTCAGAAACCCGCCTACCAATGACATCATCGTTAGGCAGGGTTTTTTTTGTTTTTCAAACAAGATTTATTTATTTTTAATTTGGATTTTTATTAACGTGAGAACAATGGGGCTTCCATTATAGCATGCTAACTTTCCAGGGAATAGAAAGCCTGCCGTTTCTATCAGCTTGAATTTCCCATCGATGATGTCACTGTTAGGCGGGTTTCTCAACTCTCCCCAGCCCTCCTCTGAGACACAGAGTGAATAGACAAAAATGGCACCATATCATAATGAGCATTTAGTGAGGACCAATTACGTGAAGATAGGTTGAAAATGGGTGAAGTCGTCCTTTAACCACTTAAACCCCATAATATGGTTGACCGGTGTCCCTCAGGGCTCTATACCAGTGCATTTTCTGTTTTCTGTTATCGTGGGGGAAAGCTTTCGCTGAAAATTTCATTTCATCAACTTCATTAATAATAAACTTTATTTGTATAGCACCTTTCATGACATCAAATGCAGCCCAAAGTGCTTTACATAAAAAAAGAGATCAACACAAGAAAAATAACACAATATTAAACAAGATTAAAAACAATAAGATCAAAAACATGATCAAGAACAAATTAAAAGGAGGCAAGAGCTAAATTAAAACAATATACAAGAAAATAGCAAGAACAAAAAAAAGCATCACTACATCACTTTAGAAGGATTCCAGAACCACTCCTGTCACCTATTTAGGAACACACTTCAATAAGGAACCCTCAGATTCTACCTATTGAAAGATATACTAAATCTACATTTACAGGGAACCACTAAAAGCACGAGTAAAAGCGCGGGTCTTGGAGCTTGCTTTTAAAGCTATATCTACTGTACGGTCGTTGCCTGTCTTATATGTAATGGGAGCTCGTTCCAGGCCGTTGGCCCAAAATAGCTGATCGGCAAGCTCACAGCGAGTCGCAACACGACGCGCTGTGAGCTTGTTGATCTGCAATTTTTTTTTCAGCGAAAGCCTTTTTCCCCTCGATAACGGACTGCTGGGGGTTTAAGTGGTTAATGGGAGTAATGGGGCCAGCAGAGCAGTGGTCATATGCTGCTCTGTGTGATAAGGTTGCACAAGTGTTGCTGTCAATGAACTTGGGAAAGAGGAAAGACTCTCTCTCTCTCTCTCTCTCTCTCTCTCTCTCTCTCTCTCTCTCTCTCTCTCTCTCTCTCTCTCTCTCTGCTGACCTTTTTCCCTCCGCTGCTTTCCCCCACCTCTCCACCCTCACTATCTTCACCTCCACCCCCCCACCTCTCGCTTGTTCTTATTCTTCCGCTCCCTCCCTCCCTCCTTCCCTCCATCGTACAGCAGAGATGAACAGCTGCAGATAGTGAGTCTCAGTACAATGGAGGGATTGTGCCTTCCTTCCCTAACCTTCCTTTTACTACCAGCGGAAAGAGGAGGCTGATGAATTAAAGGACTTACAGGGCTGAAAAGAAACTCTCTCTCACACGCACACGCACGCACGCACACACACACACACACACACACACACACACACACACACACACACACACACACACACACACACACACACACACACACACACACACACACACACACACACGCTCAAGCCCATACACACTCAAGCACATACACACAAACACACACACTATTACACACACTCATACATCAGCTCACACCCACTGTCTCTCTCATACACTCGCACACACATACACATAATTATGCTCTCTCACACACACACACACACGCACGCGCACACACACACACACACACACACACACACACACACACACACACACACACGCACACGCACACAGAAACATATCTCACACACACCCACACACACACACACACACACCCACATATCATTTCACACCCACACACACTGTCTCTCTCACACACACACTCCCAGACATGCACACATGTACAAAACAGAAACAGCTCCTCTGCAGCACAGTAATGTTATCCTCAGTGTAATTCAACTCAAGTTGACCATTTATACACTTAAAACAGAGTTTTTCCTGGTCCTATAAGTGCATTTTCCTGTGTTATTTTCTACCTTTCAGACCACTATGTATAAGTCCTCCAGTCCAGAGGGAGCCCAGATGTATTACTGTACCACTTTATTTTATTTTATTTCCTTTTATTTTATTGTTTTTGGTGCACTTAATGTAGCTCATTCCTGTTCTTGTGTGTCCTGTACAAACAAACACATGATGGTGGATGGAAGGAGCGTGGGGGGTAGGGGGGGTCAATAACAGGGTTCAACTGCAATGATGAGCACTTCCATACGCCTTATGGTAATACTGTATTCAACTGTATATTCTACCTATGTGTTTTAACGTATGTGTGAGTGTGTGTGTGTGTGTGTGTGTGTGTGTGTGTGTGTGTGTGTGTGTGTGTGTGTGTGTGTGTGTGTGTGTGTGTGTGTGTGTGTGTGTGTGTGTGTGTGTGTGTGTGTGTGGTTGTGCGTGTGTGCAGGCACGGGGACATACTGTACTCTGCCGTTCCTGTTCTTCATCTTGTATATACTGTAGTAATACTGTACATGTCTGAACTGACCGTGTGTGTGTGTGTGTGTGTGTGTGTGTGTGTGTATTGTGTGTGTGTAACATGGTTAACCTTGTGTCACAAACGCCACTAGCCTCTGTAACGGTAGTCTCGCGTGGCCAGACTGTTGCCTCCCACAATTTTCAAATGCTTCCGGTCTGGAGCAACGGAAGCTCTGTTGATGATTTAAGATCCCCCGCCTCCCCCACTTCCCTTTCGTCTACACAGTCGCGCAAATGTATCCTAATACATAAATCTAAATCGTCTAAGCATATACAGTATAGCTTGCTGCTTAGCAGAAATGGAAATTTTAATGTAAAGATATTTTTAAATATATTTTCGTGAACGGAAATGACAAACAGATGCCAGCTTCCTGCTTCGGATTTGTGGGAAGTTGTAGTTCCAGACTCTCTATAGCATTCGGAGATTGTGGAATAGTTGTCTGGCTACACGAGACTACTGTAATGGCGTCACTGTACGACGGCCTACTAACTTCCCTTTGCAGATGGACGTTGAGGTTCATCAATGTCTCACGTTTTGTCTTTGTTGCACTGGATGTTGTTGCTGAGTGGGAATGGCCAGCAGCTGAGAGAGAGAGAGACCTGTGAAAATATAAATAGAGTTTTAAATAAACAAAAAAAGACTATAAAAAAAACATCTACGAGTAATGAATCATTGAATCAAGTATCATGGAAAGTTGGAGGGCGAAAAAAAGAAACACTTGGTGGATGCCAGTGGATGATGAAGGTGTGAAGGGGCTTTCTGATTGGTCCATTTCTCGCTGGATCTGTGCTCTATGGCAGGGGTCTTCAACGTTTTTCAGGCCAAGGACCCCTTAGCTGAGCTAGAGATGAAGCAGGGCCCCCTCTCCCCCCAATACATATTGTATCAAATTGTGTTGCAGATTAAACTTTTTCATAGGTAGCTTCATAGACTAGTTTGACAGCACTGTTGTCATCATGGTTGGATGTTCCCGTTTATTTTCAGACGGTTAAACCTCAATATTAGTCAACGTGACCGTTGGCTCTGTACTTGGTCTGCTCTTTTTGCTTTTACACCAACACACCAAAATAGCCGATCTACATGCCCACAACGCCTCGCCTCTAATGTTCCCCATTAGACAAATATTTGGTGGACCCCCTGTGGTTACTCTGAGGACCCCCTAGGGGTCCCGGACCCCCTGTTGAAGACCCCTGCTCTACGGTGAAATACACTGTCATTTGCTGATGATAGCCATCTATCTTTACTTGTCTGTGTGCACGACCACGCTTTTTCTTTTTTGCTAAGGTATTCTGCATTCTGCACACGCGTGTGTGTGTGTGTGTGTGTGTGTGTGTGTGTGTGTGTTAGGTAGGTTATTTAGACAGATGCCAGGTTCATTGTTTACCTGGTATCCTATAGTTTCAATGTACAGATTATCATTTTGATAGTATATTGTTTAGACTTTAGAACTGATGCTTGGTTCTTGGGTTTATCCTCACTAGTTCTACTGAGCCACTACACTGTCTCTCTGCATTTGATGCATGTGTTTACCTTGTTTGTTGTACGTACGTCACTCTGGTTAAGAGCGTCTTGTACGTCACTCTGGTTAGAGCGTCTGCTAAATGCCTGCATTGTAAATTGTGTTTTTGCCACAAAAAAAGCCAGTCAGCTTTCTTGGCACGCAACGCTGTCATACGACACAGCAACACAGTTATGAATGGTGCTTAAACTCTGTGGGAGAAGAGGTCTGTAGGGTCGAGGGGAGAACACAGAGAGGAGCAGAAAGCCAAGAGAAGAGGGAGAGGAAGGAGGACCAGAGGGCAGATGGCGTGGGCGGAAATGGCGGATGATTATGAAAATGCTATGGAGGCCTGAGGGTAACCGGAAGGCTCGCCCCAAAACACACTTGTCCCCAGTTTTCTTTTCCGCGGACTGCTTGCCCCAAGCGGTGGTTGTATTCTTGTATTCATTTTACTGAGGTTAGGGTTAGGAATACGTTTAAGGTTAGGCATAGTTTTACTGAGGTTAAGTTTAGTTTAGGAATAAGGTTAGCTTTAGCCATACTGCCCGTATACAAAGACAAAGTGCAGTAACTAGGAAAAAGAAAATCACTGAAAAATGGGTTCTAAAGTGATTCAACTGGTCAGCCAAATGAGATATCGGCATATCAGTGATATTACAATAAATGTACATCTGTTCTTGAGGTAATCGTTCATCCCCTAAAATCACGAAGGCTAATTTGACCTTTGGGATACACAAATAAGTTGGTGTGTCCAAAAACATAGTTACTGCACTTTGGCTTTGTAGGGCAGCATAGTTTCACTGGGGTTACGTTTAAGAATACCTGGTGGCGACCGTTCCGAGGTCGTCGGTTTTGACCCGGGGCGAGCGTGTTTTGGGGTGAGAGTTCTTGTTCTCGGCCCGAGTAGGGCTCAGACTTTACACAGCAAGGTACAGTACGACCACCGCAGTGCTTAATGAAAATCTGTTATTTCTGTCAAGCCGTGGCGGTCCTGCTTCCCCAAAGTATGAATTAGCCCTTGAGACTCATTTAGACTCCGTTTGAACGACCGCGAAGCGTGAAAATGTCATTTTGTTGGCCGACACGGTCGACAGGCATTTGTCTACACTAGTATGAAACAGCCTTTAAGGGGGAACAGTACTTTTTTGTCAAGGAGAAAAAATATATCCTATAGGGAAGTCCCAAACTGTGGTTTTGAACACACGCAGAACCTTTTGCCAAAGCCAGAAAGCATAGAGATGGAACACCTGTCATGTTGAAGTACTGCCCGGAGGCTAACCATGGGTTCCCTTTGTGCGTTTCATGTAATTACCTGTAATATGAGGCTAATCTGCCAACGGCATCAGATCAGTCACAAACCAAATGAAAACCCAGATATTTCCCCCAAAAACCCACTCTAGTTTCTACGGTAACCTTATCCGTCGTTTCCAGTTCATTCTGCCACAGAGCTGTGAGGTATAGGTTGGTTATGACAGATTTAAAGAGACTCTTTACTACTGTATTTTGAAGGGGTAGACAACTGTAGGCACGGGTGCCAACCAACATTGGCACAGGGGAGGGTGATCACTGGCACACTGGCATAAGTCTGAGAGAGAGGTTTTTTCTTAAATTAAAATTAAATATTCAAAAAGAGTTCAGTCAGTTAAATTAAGTCCACTCACATCTAAATTATATACAAATTACATCCTGTACATAATTCTACATTAATTCAAACTCTGACTGGGGGGAGAGTGTAGGAGATAGGTGGGTTATTGCTATGAGTCTGATGATCATTACATCCTGATGTGAAAGAAAATATTACAAAAGAAGAAAAAGAATAAAGGTTGTATAGCTTATGGACAATCAAAATCAGTAGGAAATATAACATTTTGATGTGGTGTCATAATTAAACTTAATGATATGGCACACTGAATATCAAGAAAATGAAAACATGGC